>NC_026006.2:7711208-7775586 GCF_000442705.2 Elaeis guineensis
AAGATCTAACCCTGAAACCCTAGATCTGGTTCCACAATTGGTATCAGAGCCTAGGTTCTTTATTACATGATTATTATACATGCTTAGATTATTTTTTAGATTAGATCTAATTTATAATCTGATTATTAAATCTGAAATTAAAATTTTAGATCAATCACAAACTGCAAGGTTGTCCTGCTGTAAGGTTTACCCCTTACAGTGCAAAGGTTGTCCTAGTTTGTGTAGATCTATCTTTAATCATAAATTTGTTAGATATGATCTAGATTAAATTTATGATTTATTAGATTTAAAAGATGTTTAAATCTGAAATAAAATCTCTTTGTTAATAATTTTTATGCAAAGAAATTATTTAAAGTTGAAATTGTTTCAATTACATGAACCTGTTTAGATTAGATCTAAAGTAGTTTCATGTTTATTTCACTTGCATCTTGATTATGAATCAAACATGCAATATGTTGGTAGAATCATATTGTAAAATTATTTTACAAATATGAAAATTTTTTTGAAAAGCCGAACCCAACCCTCAGCCCAAAACTTAATTAAGAATTAAGAAGTTGTTTGATTAGGTTCTAGGATTGTGAATTGAAGAACCTAAGACACAATCATAACACATTGGGTTAATGGGTTAGTGGAACTAGGTCCATTAATTGGGTTAGACCTATGGTTAGATTAAAGATGACTTAATTAGAGAATTAACTAAATCTAATCAATTGTTGTCTTAGATTAGGTCAAGGATTCTCTAGATCAATTACAATAGTTGTAGTTGGTCAAGTCCATGTCTTTAACAAGAACCAAATGGACTTGATTCTTGGCTAAGCGGTCTAGCACTAACTGTTAGGTTGATCTAATCGAAACTAATTAAACCAGTTGGTGTCTAAGGTAAATCAGACCGGTGGTTTTAATTGGGAGCCCGCTTACCTGGCCATTTCTGATGGTGTCTAAGGCAAGCTTTGGCAGACCCTCCCACTGATCGAACTTACCTGGCCTCTTGGTGAAATTATGTTTTGATCGGATCACTTGACTATTCGAGCTGACCCATGTCAGCTAGGTAAATCAGTGTGACTGATTTAGGTGCTCCTAGACCAGCCTGGTCTCCCTTAAGCTGACTTGGTGAAGCCATGGGAGGATCATGATAAGCTGGTTCATCTGACCTCATCCTCTATATTATTTAAATCCTCTAAAATTATTAGGTCCTTAAAATGATAAAGTTATGGAGATAACTGAGTCATAGCCTCCCATTAAGGTGTTTGATAATGAGTCCATGAACTCAATAATCATTGCAGACCCAAAGGCCTGGTGCTTGTTGACTAATGGAATTATCACTCATCATATGACGACTTGGAAGTATCTCTCTAATGGTGGTTAGGTGAGCCAACCAAAGTTGGGCTTAATCATTCGTTGGTTAGATATACCAAGTATGATCATGTTAATGGTTGGACCTAACTGGATCCTTACAGTGGAGGCCAAAGCCTACTGATTAGGTTTCTGGGGCAAAATTAAAATTACTAGAAATTGTTTAGAGAAACAATTGGTTATGAACCTACCCTTAGATGTACATGGGTTGGCCAACCAAAGTTGGGCTTGTGTGCAGTCTAAGTGGATTCTAGTACCCGCTAAGGAATTAGGGTAATTCCTTGAATTGAAGGTAGAGGCTACCAATTCGAATAAAATAGTGGGAGAAACCTTTTGATTAAAGTCCAAATCTTTAGGTTTAATGAATCAATTACTAATTAGGTTATGGTTTTCTTTTGTGTAGATATGGCCACTTCCCTATCACTCCGATCATTGTTGGACAATGATAAGTTGGTGGGATCCAACTTCGATAGCTGGTATCGAAAGTTGAAGATAGTCCTGGAGCATTAACGGATCCTATATGTGATATTAGATCCTGCACCTGAGGAGCCAGCTGTCAATGCATGTGGAACAGTTAGAGACACTTACCAGAAGTGGCTCAGTGACCGGACCACGATGTGCTGTATCATGCTAGCTGCTATCATGAGCGACGAGTTCAGTCGCAGATTCGAGACGGCTCAGCCAAAGGACATGCTTCAAGTGTTGGAGGATACCTTTTGGCACACCCGATGACGTAGAGAAGCACAAGACTAGTTGTGCCATCTTCAACGCCAAAATACGGGATGGAGTCTCTATCACTGATCATGTATTGTACATGATCGAGCTGATGGAACGATTGAGCAAGCTCGGCTTTCCCTTGCATGAGCAGTTTGGGAAAGATGCAATACTGAACTCGCTGCCCAAGTCTTGTCTCCCATTCCTCACTCATTATAGAATGACAAAGCCTGAAGTAAACTACCATGGGTTAATGGGGTTGCTTCAGAACTTTGAGAAGGATCACCAACTCCTCAAGGAGTCGGTGAACTCAGTGAACTCAGTGGGAGGTTCATCTTCTGGTTCTCGACCCTTTGAGAAAGGAAAGAAGAATAAGAAGAAGAAAGTCAAGAAGGTGCAAGTTCAGGCTGGACATCTGTGCAGAGCCAGACCAAAAAGATCAAGCCTGATAAGAGTCTATTCTACTGGCAAGCACCCTAGATTAAATAGTGTGTCAAATATCTACTTATGGCATTGGAGGCTAGGTCATATAAATAAGAACAGAATAAACAGGTTGACTCAAGAGGGAATCCTCAAAGTCAGTGATTGTGAATCACTTCCAACCTGTGAGTTCTGTCTTCTTGGTAAAATGACCAAGTCACCTTTTACTGGAAAAGGTGAGAGAGCTACTGAGCTCTTGGGCCTAGTACATACTGATGTATGTGGGCCCATGAGCACCAGTGCTAGAGGTGGATATTTCTACTTCATAGCTTTCACGGATGACCTATACCTATATGGATATGTCTATCTGATGAAACATAAGTCAGATTCATTTGAAATGTTCAAACGATTCTGAAGTGAAGTAGAAAAATAAACTGGAAAGAGTATTAAAACTCTTCGATCTGATCGAGGAGGAGAATACCTTCTAGTGAGTTTCTCACATATCTAAGAGAGAATGAGATTCTCTCCCAATGGACTCCTCCAGGAACACCACAGCATAATGGTGTGTTTGAAAGGAGGAATCGGACTCTGTTAGACATGGTCCGATCCATGATGGGTTTTGCTAGCTTGTCGATATCCTTCTGGGGATATGCACTCGAATCGGCCTGTTATCTATTAAATAGGGTTCCAAGTAAGTCTGTAATTAAGACTCCATATGAGATATGGACGGGACGTAAGCCAGCACTTTCACACCTTAGGGTCTGGGGGTGCCCGGTCTATGTCAAACGATTAGTCACAGACAAACTTGGACCTAGGTCTGACAAATGCTCATTCATAGGGTACCCCAAAGAGACAAAAAGATATTTTTTCTACCATGCTGATGAACAAAAGGTGTTCGTCAGCCTTAAGGCAATCTTTTTAGAAAAGGAGTTCCTTGGTGAAGGAACCGTTGCCTCTAAGGTTGAACTTGATGAAGTTCAACAGGTAGAAGGACCGACACCAATAGCTGAACCTGAGTCGGATATGATTAGATCAGATCCAGAGCCCAATATACCTGCACCATTAAGGCGATCCGGTAGAGTACCGCGTCAGCCGGACAGATACTACGGTTTCTTGGTCCGGGACGGTGATCCCATCAAACTTGATGAGAATAATGAGGATCCGATCACCTATATGGATGCTATGCAGAGACCTGATTTCGAGAAATGGCTTGAAGCCATGAAATCCGAAATGGAGTCCATGAAGGTCAACGATGTATGGACATTGGTTGACCCACCTGAAGGGGTTAAACCCATTGGGTGTAAATGGGTCTTCAAAAGGAAGAGGGGCGCAGACGGAAAGGTGGAGACCTATAAAGCCCGTCTGGTTGCCAAGGGGTATCGTCAACGTTATGGTATTGACTATGACGAGATGTTTTCCCCTGTGGCAATGCTCAAATCTATTCGGATAATGCTTGCAATAGCTGCCCATCTGGATTATGAGATCTGGCAGATGGATGTAAAGACAGCTTTTCTGAATGAAGAGCTGACTGAAGAGGTGTATATGATACAACCTGAAGGGTTTACATCCACAGATGAGTCCAAGGTGTGCAAGCTTCAGAGATCCATTTATGGATTGAAGCAAGCTTCTCGGAGTTGGAACATGCGTTTTGATAAGGTGATCAAAACGTATGGCTTCATTAAGAATGGAGAAGAGCCCTGCATCTATAAATGGGCAAATGATCCAGTTGTGGTATTCCTTGTCTTGTACGTGGATGATATTCTCTTAATCGGGAATGACATCCCTGCACTACAGGGAATAAAAGTTTGGTTGTCATCACAGTTCTCCATGAAGGACTTAGGTGAAGCATCCTACATCCTAGGGATAAAGATCTATAGGGATAGATCTAAAAGGATGCTTGGGTTATCCCAGTCCATGTACATAGATACTGTGCTGAAGAGGTTCAGCATGGAGAATTCCAAGAAGGTCTATCTACCGATAGGCCAAGGAATTTCTCTCTCTAAGAAGGATTGTCCGACAACTCCTAAAGAGAGAGAGCGTATGAGTAGAGCCCCATATGCTTCAGCCGTGGGATCTATCATGTACGCCATGACATGTACAAGACCAGATGTGGCATACTCACTAGGAGTAGTGAGTAGATACCAATCTGATCCTGGAGAAAACCACTGGAAAGTGGTTAAAGCCATCCTTAAGTATTTGAGAAATACTAAGGACCAATGGTTGATTTATGGCGAGTCAGATCTGAAACTTGTGGGGTTCACAGACTCTAGCTTCCAATCTGACCATGATGACAGCAGGAGTGTGTCGGGTTATATCTTTACTCTGAATGGTGGAGCCATCTGCTGGAAGAGTTCCAAGCAGCATACTGTGGCGGACTCTGTTTGTGAAGCGGAGTACATCGCAGCATCGGATGCCGCGAAGGAAGCTGTGTGGCTGAGGAAATTCATCAATGAGCTTGGAGTAGCATCCTCCTTCGATGGTCCAGTCCTGCTCTACTGCGACAGCACTGGTACCATAGCTCAGGTGAAGGAACCCAAAGCACATTAGCGGACGAAGCACATCTTGCACTGCTTCCACCTGGTCTGAGAGATCGTGGATCGAGGTGACGTCGACCTTCAGAAGATCGACTGAAAGGAGAACCTAGCCGACCCCTTCACTAGAGCCCTGGCAATAAAGGAGTTCGACAACCACAAGTCGAAGATGGGTATTAGATACTGTGCCGAGTGGCTTTAGGACAAGTGGGAGTTGTTGGGAAATGTGTCCCAAAAAGCCAATCGTCAAGCTGTTGACGGTTGAGCAACCAAGTATTGTAATTGATTTGTTAATAAATAAAATATATTTGGCATTTTCATCATAAGCTTTCATCTTCTAATGAACTCCGTTGTTATGATGAAGTCCTTAGGACTATTTAAGTTCGATAAAGAGAGGATTTATCGATTAGTCCTTAAAACTGTTCACGACCAAATGATAGGCTGTTAATAAGGACGACAGCTTCTATCAAGCATAGGTCGCTGTAGGCCATATGGGTTGGTTGTCCTCTTAACCAAGGAGTGTGGAGACACTGGTATGGCATACAGGTGAGATATAAGGGTACATCGTCATTGAACGTGACCAACTCCAGAGCATTCTGCTGTCGAGAATGTCTCTGATGGGATATAGGTATAAGTGTCCCTTAGACTTGAGATCACCTCAGTGACTTGCAAGCAACTCATTGTGCTTTGGTACTGGACTAACTGAATTTCTAATTCAGGGACGGAAGGCTTCTGGGCACAGTCAAGTACTTGCGAAGTCAGAGTGTGATCGAGATGGGATTGACCACTCCAAGAGTTGGAGAAGAATGAGTCGCTGTATTTCAATTTAGCAAAACCTTGGTCAGGGTAATCCATCAGATGGATTTGATATTTTGAAATACAATGTGGACAACCTGATCAGAGTTGACAGTTGAGCTCTGGGGTGTCCTATGATCATTTTGGTCAAGGGGATGAATTATATGAAAACTATATCCGCATGGGTTCTAAGGATGTTGTTCTACACATTCGACCTATCCGGTCGTCGGGTATCATTGCTAGATGGTCACTTCGATTGGTATAGAAATTTGTTCCTATGCTACCGGCTTAGGTTCGGACCTATGAGGTCACACACATTAGAGTTCATGATCTGATCGGATAGTTGATCAACGATTAAGAATCGTTCTAGGGTTAGATGATCAATACGATTGATATTTAACCCAGTGCAAGTGTTGCAGGAGGATCGATTAGCAATTTGATTGCTAATTAGCTTAATTTGATTAAGCCAATGGGTTGAGATTAAGTCTAATTAAATATAATTTAATTAGATTTGGTTTGGGCTTGATTGGATCAAGTCCAATTGGTTTATTGGATAAGCCAAGTGCAAGGAAAGACTAGTCCTAGTTCAACTAGGACTTGGGTCAATCTAATTTCTAATTTGATTAGAAAATTAAATCAGATTTAAATCTAATTTAATCTGATTAAATTAGGTTCTTAATTGGGTTAAGACCTATTTTAATTGGGTTGATCTAATTTTGATTTGATTTGGTTTGGGAAACCAAATTAAAACAAGTTATGAGACAGAATCCTAGTAGGACTAGGATTCCACCTTGCACCACATAAACCTTCTCCACGCCCTCTCTCTTATTCAACGCCAATCTCCACTTATTTTGTGCGACAAAAGCCCTCTCTCAGATCTCTCCCACGTTCACAAAAGGTCTCCTCTCTTCTTTCTTACATGGAAGGTGATTTGGATCAAATCTAAAAGGAATAAGTTTGGATTTCGAATTCTATGAGATAGAGTTTTAGAAATCCAAAACTCTTTCAATTTTGCACCGAATTTATCCAAATTTTTTTTGGAATTTTCGTGGCTTTTAGGGTTTACATTGTGCACCCTTTTCTGTTGATCCATCCACGAAAATATGAAGGAGGTGCTCAAGAGTTGGGCGTCCCTTTACTTGCCATGTTTGGATAAGCCTTGACTAGGTGTTTGACCTAGACAAGGCTCTATCATATCTCTCTATATAAGACGAGTTTCTTCGTGAAATTTTAAGTGGAGATAGATATTTGAGAGGCCTTTCTTCCATCCAAAAATCAGAGAGAAATACCTTTGGGTCGTGGAGATATAAAAGACGCAAGTTTGGGTGTCTAGAGAGAAAAATGTGAAGAAGAAGAGAGTCTTCTTCTAGGGTTTTTATTTTCATATCTTTCCTCCTTCCATCTTGAGTTTTCTGAGAGCGTCTCAGATCTGAAACTCCTCCTTCTACTTTCCATCTTTGGAAGAGTCCAAATCAAGAAGAAGGAGGCACCTGATCAACCATCAAAGAAGGATCAGCGCAGTACTAGCATACTGTGCTGATTTTCTGAAGCAGGACTTCTGATCGAGATTCGTGGGCTCGTGTGGACGACTCCTAGAGGCCGGACGCGTGTGCGGCTTGCAACATCATCCTTAAGCCCGGATCAGCGAGGTTAGAGCGTCTAACTTGCAAGGTAATAGATCTGATCTATTATTTAATACATACATTAGATGTAGCTAGCATAGAAACATGTTGATATGATCAACATGTAGTTCATACTATATTTATATATATTTTAATTTCTGATTTAATACCATGTAATAATCATGTAATAGAATCTTAGATCTAGGGATTTTTTGATCTTAGAAAATAAATTTTGATTTATTTTAGTCTTCCGCTGTATGATCTTGAAAAAGTTTCAAGATCTAACCCTGAAACCCTAGATCTGGTTCCAACACCTTTCCCTATTGTCCAATTAGTCTCTTCCTTCTCTTGTTAGGACAAGTCCAAAAATAGAAAGGACAAATCCAATTTTAGGACAAGAGTCTAGGAAGAGAATTAAGAAAAACAAGGAGAGAAGAAAGGTAGGGATAGGAAGGCTAGGAGAAGAGGAAGAGGATCTTGAGGTCCTGGTGTTCAAAAAAATTCTCAGAGTGAGAATTTTGGAGGAGGAATCATCTCAAAGAGTTGGTGTCCTGATCATAGTCCTGTGTGGATCATCATTGGAGGGCGAACACTTGGACGCCTGGTGGAGGTTCTGCTGAAATTTGGATTAAGCGCTGTAGGTATTCTTCTATAACTTAAATTTAATCTTGAATTTATGTTATATATGATTGTTAATCATCAAGGAGATGTTGGTTTAAGGGTTTAATATTTAGGATTTCTTTATTAAAATTTTGAAATCCATTATGTTTTCATTATGCATGCCCACCCTGAAACCCTACAGCACCTGCTTGTGAGCGGCAGGTCGGGCTTACCTAAGAAGTGTGGGCAATAACTGTTAGGTGAGCCCACATGACTTAGAGACCAAATGGTTGCAATATGCTTAGTGAAGTATCTGGGCAAATAGTTGCCTATGCATCGGGGTGCATCTTACCAATAACTGTTAGGTGAGGTGCATGTTGTTAGATGTATGCCTTAGATACCAGATTGGCTGACACATTTCTGTACAAATCTAAGGGCAAATTTATAATTTTAACTATAAATAAATAAAATGGTTATTCTACTATCACATTGTGTACATTATGTCTATGATACATCCTTTGAGTTAGTAGGAATGTTAATTCATATTTTCAAGAGTTGAAAATTTAAGTCATGAATTTACATAACTAACTCATAAACAGCTCCTGACCATAGGATCATCATGAGAATGGTGATCGATCTGGAAGGTTGGTGTATGATCGCTTCCTTAGGGTAGATGTGTCTTGAGTCTACAGTGTTGAGACACTGAAGTGAGAGTACAAGTATTCATTGAGAACGAGAATACTGAGCGTGACCACCTCGAGTAGTTATAAGAAAGTCTACCTTCTCGTCGATGACTAGCTTGATGCTGCAGCTGTGTGTCTAGTTCTTTGACTTGAAGTGCATCGACAGTTCACCTTGAGTGTGTTATAGTTTGACTACACCATAACTCGATCTCCTAGCCATTCGAAACCCTGAGGTGTATGTTGGCTGTAGCATATTCATTGTAGGAACCAAATCACACCAAGATGGGATCTATCAACCTCGGAAGATGTGAGGAGTAGTCCTATGATGATCGAAAGATCGAGTCCTTAAGCCCATGGCTATGGCAGAGTGAAATAATGGAAAAAAAATTTCTATTAGAGTTTCATATCGGACTCGGATCGATCGATTGATTCATAAGACTGATGTTGGGTTTGACAAGTTCACCTTAACCCTAATTCAGTCGAGACTCATGATAGAGGAACTCAATCACACAGGTAGCTGCACCAAAAGGTTCGTCTTCATTTCTGATGGGTTGTCACCATATACTGCTAGGTATCACTGATAGATTTTAGGATCAATTAGAATGATCTTGATGATCGATCATTCTAATTATCTGAATCAGAAGAGTTCTGATCCATTGAAAGGAGTTTCAATGATGTCGATGATGAGATCATGACATGTCTCATTACCATACAGAAATAAACCTAATTGGGTCACACAAATAAGAGTTAGGATCTGAATGTCATCAATTGAGCTAGCCCAATTTGATTGATTTGGATTAGATCCAATTAGGTTCAAAGAAATCATACTAGTACACGACTGAGCCTAACTTTCTCCTCGTGTAATTTTTTTCATCTCGACTGAGGCAAATGTGATTTGACTCACCTAAAGAACCTTGAGAAGGTTTCTCTCAGTCTGACTAGAGCCAGTCCAGCTCAGAAAAGTCTTGTCTTAATTCATGAGATGAATTTAAGATAAACACCTGCCAATTCCTATCACCTGTCATTTTCATTTTAGGACATAGGTCAAACGTTAACCCATAGACTTTGGATTGAAGGCCATTTGGCAAGAGGTCATTGGAGAGTTTTTGTGGAGTGTCCACCTGCTATTTTTATCCTCAAAGTGGGTGCCATAATCAGATATGGCGGACGCCCCAAGTGGATAAGGATAGAGTCCTATGAGATGAGGACTCTGATGCCTTGATCGACTCAAAATGTTGGGCACCAATCTCACTGTGTTTATCCAGTGTTGGCACCA
The DNA here is from genome assembly GCF_000442705.2 of Elaeis guineensis. NCBI lineage: Eukaryota > Viridiplantae > Streptophyta > Magnoliopsida > Arecales > Arecaceae > Elaeis > Elaeis guineensis. The sequence goes on from NC_026006.2 coordinate 7,721,203, forward strand.
ACAGTAGGAGGAATTGTGAGGATTTTTATCTGATATGATCAGATGACATCACTCTATCAATCAAAATTTTTTCAGAATTAATTAAAATTTTTTGATTGATTGAATGATGTGGCACTGCATGGTGCAGCAGGATCTATTTAAACCCTGTCTGCGCTTAGGGTTAAGAGAATCTACTCAATACCCAGTAAAAGCCTAATATCCCTCCACTTCTCTACATCCCCTCTACTCCTCTCCCTCTCCTCTTCACACCCAAGAGGTTGGACATCCATTTGGTGCTTATCCAAGGTGTGGTGGCTCCCTGATCAGGAGGCTGCAGCAATCTATCGAGAAGCTGTTGCTCCAACTTCAGAAGTTCTTTTGAAGAACTTCCAGATCAGATTCAGATATAGTTTTTGGAGCAAAGATTTATGAGGAGAAGACGATCCAGATCTTGATCAAGTGGATACTGTAGAGGCCAGATGACTATGTGGCTATTTTAGAACCTCGGACATTACTGCGATCATCTACAAAATAATCTAGTTACCCTAGAGGTATTTCTCTATTCCTCATATTTTAGATTTAATTTTAGATTTAATATCAGATAATAGGAATTAGATCTAATAGATCTTAGATCTGAAATATCATAGGATAATTTTTTTTTTTTAAATATTCCGTCCCAGATCTCATTAGATCTGGAAGATCCTACAAGGAAAAAATCAATTTTTTCTTCAATTGGTATCAACAGAGCCAGGTTGATGGCTCTATTTCAGATCTAATTTAGATCTAATTTTTATTTTTATTTATCTGATATTAATGAATTTTAGATGTCACATCAGATATGATAGGATCTAAAATAAAAAAATTTAAAATTAAATCTAAGTAAATCTAACATGTATGAGATGCATGACTAGACTAGGAGTAATTTAATCTATGAATAGTCTTATAGTTTTATGTTTTAATCTGATTAAAATATAAATTAGATCTAATTTATTTTCTATTTTTTTGATATTATAAATATTATATTTAGATCAAAAAATAAAAAATAAAATTTTAATTAATATATAAGATTTATCTGTTGCATGCCTAGACTAGTTGTAGAATTATTCTAGTAACTATCCGGAATAGATTTCATATTGAATAGTTCAATTTAAATCTTATTTTTCAGATGTTGCATGTGATGTATCAGATCTGAAAGCATGTTAATTAGATCAGATTTTAATACATGAGATGTATGCAAAGCATGTATAAGTTAGATCTAAAATTATATATGTGATATGTAACTTAGATCTAACTAATTTTATAGTTAAATTAAATTTTTGATTAAGGTGTTCCTCATGACCGTCCGGTCATAAGAATAAAATAGGGTTTAAGACTCTCCTCCCATTCAATGGGGTATTCTTATGGCGTGTAGGGGTGCTGCACGTTCATCCTTAATCAGAAATCAAATTTACTTTTCTGCAAAACCTTAGATCCTGAAATCTTAAGATTTATTTTACATATTTTATTTATAAACCCAAGACTTAATTAATGAATTAAGTTTATGAAATAAAATTAGGTCTAAAATTGAGAATTTCAGATCTAAGTCATTTTCATAAAATTGGGTTCGGGCTTGGGTAGCTCAATTAGGTCTAGCGGTTGATCAAACTGATTCAAAAGTCAGTTAGGTGGGATCATGAAAGCTAATAATTGACCAGCCTAATAGGATTAAATCTAGGTCAAAGTCGAATCACATTCATATGTGACTCGATCAAGTTAAGACCTAATTTGGCTCAGTGGTTAGTGCTTGGATTATAGGCTAACCCAATTGGTTCTGGTTCGACAATTTGGTGTCTAAGTTAAGTTGGGTAGATGCGACCGACTGATTTTTAATTGGGAGCTACTCGACTCGAATGCGTTCTTGTCGAGTTAATGACATATCTCTTCCATCGATTTCACTGATCTGACCATATGTGTCGACCCAGTTTTGATTTGAGATGGCTAACAATTTGAGCTAACCCATGCCACTAGGTTAGTCATAATTGTTATGACTATGTCAAGTCAAGTTTAATGAGACCTAAATTAAATCTCTCTAAGAAAATATTAAGTCTAAGGTCTTCCATCATTGTGGATGTATGGGCCCTTTTCGGCGTTGATTGTTCTCGGCTGGTTACAGTGGCTCAGTTGCATCGGAAAGATGCAACCATGTCCATTAGGCATTGGATGCTACGGATTAGAGGATGGGTTGTGCTCAATATTCTAGATATGGTAAGGGACCCAATCAAGAATCTAGTTCATGCAAATGATGGGTCTGACTTAACTAAGGATTGGAGCAATATTCTGGGCACGGTGAGCTTCATGAATTAGAGACCAAATTTTGAGTGCACCATGATTAGAGAATCATTGTACAAGAGTTGTCCACTCATTGGTTGATCCATCACCAATAACTATTAGGTGAGGTGGTGAACCAGTCGGTGAGACCGCACCACCCACTAGAAATCACTAATCACAGAGATTTTTATATCTCTACCTAGGGAGCATAGGGATCTGAGAAAATAGTGGGAGCCTAATTTGTTTAAAAATAAAATCCCTAAACAAATTGGTTAAGTCTGATTATAAAATCTAACTAAAAACTTTTGACTCTCTACAGGAAACATGTCTGCATCCAACCCCCTGACCAAAATACTAGACACCCACAGATTGATTGGACCCAATTTCAAGGACTTGTTGAGGAACTACAGAATTATTCTAGGTTTTGAAAAACTGACTCATGTCTTGGATCAGGATCCACCTGCCATACCAACACATCCGACTGCTGAACAGAGAGCATCTTTGAAAAAGTGGATGGATGACAATAACAAAGCCAAGTACTACATGTTAGGTGTCATGTCTGATGACTTGCAGCATCAGCATGAGAATATTATGACTATCCGCCAAATATTGACTCACCTATAAGAGTTGTTTGGTGAACAAAGTCGCACAGCCAAGTATCAAGTCTGCCAAAGACTTTTTAAGGCCAAAATACGTGATGGACAATCAGTCCAAGATCATTGTTTGACAATGATCAAGGACCTTGAGGAGCTTGAGAAGCTCGGTGTCATCTTAGATAGAAATTTTCAGATTGATGTGATCCTTCAGTCCTTGTCTGATGCATATGTTAGATGTGTGCCCTAGATGCCAGATTGGCTGATACATTCATGTATAAATCTAAGAGCAAATTTGTAATTTTGACTATAAATCAATAAATAGATTATTCTTCTATCACATTGTGTACATTGTATCTGTGATATATCTTTTGAGTTAGTAGGAATGTCAATTCATATTTTCAAGAGTTGAAAATTTAAGACATGAATTTACATAACTAATTCATAAATAGCTGCTGACCATAGGATCATCATGAGGATGGTGATCGATCCAGAAAGTTGGTGTACGATCGCTTCCTTAGGATAGATGTGTCTTGAGTTTATGATGTGAAGATACCGAAGTGAGAGTACAAGTATTCGTTGAGAACGAGAGTACTGAGCGTGACCACCTCGAGCAGTCATAAGGAAGTCTACCTTCTCGTCGATGACTAGCTCGATGCTGCAGTTGTGTGTCTAGTTCTTTGACCTGAGGTGCATCGACAGTTCACCTTGAGTATGTTATAGTTTGACTACACCATAACTCGATATGCTAGCCATTCAGAATCTTGAGGTGTATGTTGGCTGTAGCATATTCATTGTAGGAACTAGGTCGCACCAAGATGGGATCTATCAACCTCGGTAGATGAGAAGAGTAGTCCTATGGTGATCGAAAGATCGAGTCCTTAAGCCCATGGCCATAGCAGAGTGAAATAATAGAAAAGAGTTTTCCATTGGAGTTTCACATCGGACTCGGATCAATCGATTAACTCATATGACTGATGTTGGATTTGATGAGTTCACCTTAACCCTAATTCAGTCGGAACTCATGATAGAGGAACTCAATCACATAGGTAGCTGCACCGAGAGGTTCATCTTCAGTTCTAATGGGTTGCACCATATACTACTAGGTGTCATTGGTGGATTTTGGGAGCAATTAGAATGATCTTGATGATCGATCATTCTAATTGTCTGAATAAGAAGAGTTCTGATCCATCGAAAGGAGTTTCGATGATGTCGATGATAAGATCACGACATGTCTCATTACCATACAGAATTGAACCTAACTGGGTTACACAAACAAGGGTTAGGATCTGGATGTCATCAATTGGGCTAGCCCAACTGATTTGGATTAGATCCAATTAGGTTTAAGAAAATCATGCTAGCACACGATTGAGCCTAACTTTCTCCTCGTGTAATCTTTTTCATCTCGACTGAGCCAAATATGATTTGACTCACCCAGAGAACCTTGAGAAGATTTCTCTCAGTCTAAATAAAGCTTGTCCAGCTCAGAAAAGTCTAGTCTTAATTCATGAGATAAATTTAAGACAACACCTGCTAATTCCTGTCACCTACCATTTTTATTTTAAGACATCTATCAAATGTTGATATATGGGTCTTAAACTGAAGGCCACTTGGCAAGAACTCATTGGAGAATTTTTATGGAGTGTCCACATGCCAAACCACATCAAATTGGGCACCATAATCAGATTATGGCGTGAGCCCAATTGGATTAAGTGGGCGCCCCAAGTGGATAAGGATGAAGAGTCCTGATTAACATGGACTAGTTGGCGCCAACCCTTGCTTGTGCTTATCCAAAGTTGGCACCAACATAGGAGAGAGAGTGGAGGTTCTTATCTGATGTGATCAGATGACATCACTCCACTAATCAAAATTTTTCAGAATTTTTTGAAATTTTTTGATTGGTCGAATGATGTGGCACTGTGCAGTGCAGCAGGGTCTATATAAACCCTATCTGCGCCTAGGGTTTTAAAGTTTTTGTGAAAAACCATCAAAGCTGCCATCCCCCTTCCTCTTCTCTATGTCCCATCTGAAGTTCTCCCTCCCCTCTTCATGTCCAAGGAGTTGGACGTCCATCTAGCAAAGGTCCAAGGCGTGGTGACGCCTTGAACAGGAAGGCTGCAGGACTTCTTCGACAGGCTGCTGCTCCAACTTCAGGAAGACTTTTGAAGATCTTTCTAATCAGATTTTATTCTGATTTTTGGAATAGAGATTCGCGAGGAGAAGATGATCAAGATCCTGCCCGAATGGATACTGATAGAGGCCAGGTGATTGCGTGGCTAAATCAGAACCTCAAGCTTGCTGCGATCATCTACAGGGTAATCAGATTACCCTTGAGGTATTACTTGTTTCCTCATCCCTTTTAGATTTATTTTAGACTTAATATCAAATATGAAGATTAGATCTAAAGATTTAGATCTGAAATAAATATAGGATAAATTTTTTTAAAATTATTCCATCCTAGATTTAGTAAAATCTGGAAGATCCTACAAGGAAAAAGATGATTTTTTCTTCAGCATATGGTCAGTTCATCATGAATTTCCATATGCATAAGATGCAGTGTACCTTGGCTGAGTTAATGAACATGTTGGTTACGGCTGAGCTTTCTTTGAAGGGTTCAAAAGGCTCAGTCCTTACTGTGGAGCGGACTTCTTCCAAGAGAAAGCCTTTTGGAAAGAAGAAGTCTGCGAAGAAGCAGAAGGTGGATGGAAAGAAGAAGATGGAACCGAAGAAGAAGGCTACTGAAAAAGAAAAATATTTTCACTGTAATTCAGACGGCCATTGGAAGCAGAACTATCCTCAGTACCTGGCCATCATGAAGCACAAGAAGGATGGTCCTTCTGGAGGTATGCTCGTTATAGAATCTAATCTTATGATTTCCTCTGCATCCAGTTGGGTACTTGATTTTGATTTTAGTGCTCATTTGTGCACTTCTATGCAGGGTCTTGAGGAGAGCAGAAGGCTGAGGGATGGGGATATGATCTTACGCATCGAGAACGGAGCAAGAGTTGCTACTTTGGCCGTGAAAATCTACCCTCTGTGATTATCGTTAGGATTAGATTTAGTTCTTAGAGATTGTTATTATGTGCCTGCAGCAAGCAGGAATTTGATTTATGTTTCATGTTTAGCACAAGAAGGCTATGTGATTAGCTTTCATAAGAATCATTGTAACATATTTTATGAAAATAATAAAGTTGTAAATGATTTTCTTATTAATAGTCTCTATCAGCTACATATTGATGTATCTGTATTTAATATCGAGCAAAATATGAATGCCATAGGAATTAAAAGGCCTAGAGATAGTCTAAATGATAGGTATCTGTGGCACCTAAGGCTAGGTTATATAGCGGAAGACAGGATTAACAAATTGGAGAAATCTAGGCTATTGAGTCCGTTGACTTCCGAGTCATATCTAATTTGTGAATCATACCTTCAAGGCAAAATGACCAAGCTCCCTTTTATGGGACATGGGGAAAGGGCCACAGACCTACTTGTCCTAGTACATACAGATGTGTGCGGCCCATTTGATGTGCCGGCTAGAGACAACTATGTCTACTTCATTATCTTTACTAATGATATGTCTAGGTACGGATATGTGTTTCTAATGAAACACAAGTCTGAAGTCTTTAAAAAGTTCAAAGAATTCAGACATGAGGTAGAAAAATAAATAGGAAAGCCCATTAAGGTTCTTCGATCAGATCGAGGAGGTGAATACCTTAGTCGGGAGTTTCAAGACTATCTTAAGGACAATGGCATAGTCTCTCAATGGACTCCACCTAAAATGCCACAACTCAACGGGGTTTCAGAATGGAGAAATCGGACCCTATTAGATATGGTCCGTTCCATGATGAGCTTCACGGACCTCCTTGAGTTTTTTTGGGGACATTGTCTCATGACAGTAATATATGTATTGAATAGGATTTCCTCTAAAACCGTTTCTACCACTCTGTATGAGATATGGCATGGTAAGAAGCCAAGTCTGAGTCATCTCAGAATTTGGGATTGTCTGGCTCATGTCAAGAGACAGCAGGCAGACAAGTTAGAGTTCAGATATTTTAAAGCTCATTTCATAGGATATCCTAAAGAGTCATTAAGATACTATTTCTATATTTCGGAAGACTACAATATGATTGTGAGTCGACATGTTACTTTTCTTGAAAAATAGTTCATTCAAGATGGTGGCATCAGAAGAATAATTAAGCTCAAGGAGAATATCTCCCAAGAGCAATGAGCTAAAGAACCTGAGGAACCCAATCAATTAGAACCAGTCCTAACACAACCTCTTCCACCTCGTAGATCGACTAGAATTTTTCGTCCTCCTGAAAGGTACTTAGGTACTATACAAAAGGATATAGAGAAAATGTTCCTCATGAGAAATGGGGCTCATGGTGATGACCTCAAGACCTATGATGAGGCGATATCAAATATCGACTCCGTGAAATGGTTACAGGCAATGAGATCAAAAATTGACTCGATGTACTCAAACCAAGTCTGGACCTTGGTAGATCTACCTGAAGATATTGTACCTATTAGGTGTAAATGAATCTTTAAGAGAAAGATAGGTACAGATGGGAATGTGGAGATATTCAAGGCTAGGCTCGTAGCGAAAGGTTATAGTCAGCGCGAAGGCATTGACTATCAGGATACCTTCTCGCCCATAGTCATGCTAAAATCCATCCACACATTGCTTGCTGTTGCAGCCTATTTTGATTATGAAATATGGCAGATGGACGTGAAAACGACGTTCTTAAATGAATATCTTGAGGAAGATATCTATATGGAATAGCTGCCTGGTTTCACATCCAGTGATGATAATCACAAGATCTGCAAGCTGTAAAGGTCTATTTATGGATTTAAGCAAGCATCTCAGAGGTGGAATACTCGTTTTAATGATGTGATCAAAATGTTTGGTTTCATAAAGAACGAGGAGGAACCATGTGTGTTCAAGAAGTTTAATGGGAGCGCAATTATCTTCCTCATACTGTATGTAGATGACATCCTCCTAATTGGGAATGATATTTTCATGTTGACCTCAGTCAAAATATAGTTGTCTAATGAGTTCTCTATGAAAGATCTAGGAGAGGCATCCTTTATACTGGATATTATGATCTATAGAGATAGATCAAATAGGATGCTGGGACTTTCATAGAAGATGTACATAGAGGAGGTGCTAAAAAGGTTTAGCATGGAAAACTCCAAAAGAGGTTTAGTACCTTTTAGACATGGCATTCATCTCTCCAAGAAGATGTGCCCTAGCACACCTGAGGAGATTGAACGCATGAGCAAGATCTCTTATGCTTCGGCAATAGAGAGCTTCATGTATGCCATGCTATGTACACGACCTGATATAGCCCATGCTGTGAGTGTCACAAGCAGGTATTAGTCGAATCCAGGTGAAGAGTACTAGATTTCTGTGAAATGTATCCTTAAGTACTTGAGAAGGACTAAGGATATATTTCTAATCTTTGGGAATGAAAAACTCCAGGTTCAGGGATTTACAGACTCAGACTTTATGTCTGATATAGATGATCGAAAGTCGACATCTGGGAGTCTGTTCATTTGCAATGGTGGTGTCGTTAGCTGGAAGAGTTTCAAGCAGACGGTGATTGCTGATTCCACCATGGAGGCAGAGTATATTGCTGCATCGAAAGCTACGAAGGAGGCATTCTGATACAAAAAATTTGTCACAGAGCTTGAAGTGATGTCATCGGATGCCGTCCCTCTTTACTGCGATAATAATGACGCCATAGCCCTAGCTAAGAAGTCAAAGTCTCACCAAAAGTCCAAGCATATCGAGCGATGATTCCATCTGATCTGTGATTACCTCAAAAAAAATTATGCCGAGGTTAAAAGAGTCGACTCCACAAACAATGTGGCAGATCCACTGACAAAACCATTAGACCAGCAGAAAATTGAAGCCCAACTTGAGAAGATGGAACTTAGATATGTAGCCAATTGGCATTAGGTCAAGTGGGAGTTTGTTAGATGTGTGCCCTAGATGCCAGATTGGCTGACACATTCCTGTACAAATCTAAGGGCAAATTTATAATTTTGACTATAAATGAATAAAAAAGGTTATTATACTATCACATTGTGTACATTATGTCTGTGATACATCCTTTGAGTTAGTAGGAATGTTAATTCATATTTTTAAGAGTTGAAAATTTAAGGCATGAATTTACATAACTAACTCAAAAATAGCTCCTGACCATAGGATCATCACGAGGATGATGATCGATCCGAAAGGTTGGTGTACGATCGCTTCCTTAGAGTAGATGTGTCTTGAGTCTACGATGTGGAGATACCGGAGTGATACTATAGGTATTCATTGAGAATGAGAGTACTGAGCGTGACCACCTCGAGCAGTCATAAGAAAGTCTACCTTCTCGTCGATGACTAGCTCGATGTCGCAGCTGTGTGTCTAGTTCTTTGACCTGAGGTGCATCGATAGTTTACCTTGAGTGTGTTATAGTTTGACTACACCATAACTCGGTCTCCTAGCCATTCGAAATCCTGAGGTGTATGTTAACTGTAGCATATTCATTGTAGGAACCAAATCGCACCAAGATGGGATCTATCAACCTCGATAGATGAGAAAAGTAGTCCTATGATGATTGAAAGATCGAGTCCTTAAGCCCATGGCCATGGCAGAGTGAAATAATAGAAAAAAATTTTTCATTAGAATTTCACATCGGACTTGGATCGATCGATTGATTCATAAGACTGATGTTGGGTTTGACGAGTTCACCTTAACCCTAATTCAGTCGGGACTCATGATAAAGGAACTCAATCACATAGATAGCTGCATCGAGAGATTCATCTTTATTTCTGATGGGTTGCTATCATATACTGCTAGGTGTCACTAGTGGATTTTGAGAGCAATTAGAATGATCTTGATGATCGATCATTCTAATTGTCTGAATCAGAAGAGTTCTGATCCATCGAAAGGAGTTTCAATGATGTCGATGATGAGATCATGACATATCTCATTACCATACAGAAATGAATCTAACTAGGTCACACAAACAAGAGTTAGGGTCTGGATGTCATCAATTGAACTAGCCCAGTTCGATTGATTTGGATTAGATCCAATTAGGTTCAAGAAAATCGTGCTAGCACATGATTGAGCCTAACTTTCTCCTCATGTAATTTTTTCCATCTCGACTGAGCCAAATGTGATTTGACTCACTCAGAGAATCTTAAGAAAGTTTCTCTCAGTCTGACTGGAGCCAGTCCAGCTCCAAAAAGTCTTATATTAATTCATGAGATGAATTTAAGACAAACACCTACCAATTCCTGTCACCTACAATTTTCATTTTAGGACATCGGTCAAACGTTGACCCATGGACCTTGGACTGAAGGCCACTTGGCAAGAGATCATTGGAGAATTTTTGTGGACTGTCCATCTGCTATTTTTACCCTCAAAGTGGGTGCCATAATCAGATATGACGTGCGCCCCAAGTGGATAAGGATAGAGTCCCATGAGATGAGAACTCTGATGCCTTGATCGACTGAAACTATTGGGCGCCAATCTCACTGTGTTTATCCAGTGTTAGCACCAATAGTAGAAGGAATTATGGAGATTCTTATCTAATATGATCAGATGACATCACTCCATCAATCAAAATTTTTTCAAAATTAATTGAAATTTTCTGATTGGTCGAATGATGTGGCACTGCATGGCGCAACAGGATCTATTTAAACCCTGTCTGCGCTTAGGATTAAGAGAATCTACTCAATACCCAGCAAAAGCCTGATATCCCTCCACTTCTCCATGTCCCCTCTGCTCCTCTCCCTCCCCTCTTCACGTCCAAGAGGTTGGGCATCCATCTGGTGCTTATCCAAGGCGTGATAGCTCCCTGATCAGGAGGCTGCAACAATCTGTCGAGAAGCTGCTACTCCAACTTCAGAAATTCTTTTGAAGAACTTCCAGATCAGATCCAGATCTGATTTCTGGAGCAAAGATTCACGAGGAGAAGATGATCCAGATCTTGCTTGAGTGGATACCGGTAGAGGCCAGACGATTGCGTGGCTATTTTAGAACCTCGGATATTGCTGCGATCATCTACCGGATAATCTAGCTACCCTAGAGGTATTTCTCTATTCCTCATATTTTAAATTTAATTTTAGATTTAATATCAGATAATAAGAATTAGATCTAATAGATCTTAGATCTAAAATATCATAGGATATTTTTTTTTTAGAAATATTCTGCCCCAGACTCATTAGATCTGGAAGATCCTACAAGGAAAAAGCCGATTTTTCTTTCACATATCATCGATGGGACCGTAGCACTTACTAGGAATTCTTTATCGCATCAAGATTTTTATTTCCTTCTCGGAGAGTGAAAGGATTCAAAAAATTAGTGGGAGTCATTATTTGTATCTTAAAATCTCTAGAAGTAAATTAAAATATTAAGTACAAAAGTCTAACTTGAATCTCTACTTTAGCAGTTAAACCATCATATCAGCCTCAAATCCTCTAGTCCACATCTTTAAAATCAATCATTTGATCGGTACCAATTACAAAGATTGGCTCAAAAATCTCAGGATTGTTCTGACATCAAAAAAGTTAAGCTATGTTCTCGACTAGAATCCCGTTGTATTACCAAACCGTCCTACTGCTGAGCAGAGAGTTGCTTTTGAGAAGTGGACGGATGAAGATAGTCGGGTTAAGTGTCATGTGCTAGCATCCATGTCAAACAAGTTGCAAAGCTAGCACGAACATATACCCACTGCCCAGGCTATTATCACTTACCTGCAAGAGTTGTATGGTATCCAAGAGACTCTTCAATCTCAAGATGCGTGAGGGATAGTCTCTCTATGCACTGTATGATAACGATTAAGGAGATTGAGGAGCTTGGAAAGCTCGGGCTTGATATGCAAAAAAAATTACAAATAGATCTGATCCTTCAATCTCTTACCAGTTCATATAGTCAATTCATCATAAATTTTTATATGAACAAACTTGACTGTACTATTTTCAAACTTGTCAACATGTTGGTCACAACAGAGGATACCTTGAAGAGTTCAAGGAATACTGTTCTCACTGTGGAGCGGACTTCTTCTTCTAAGAGAAAGTCTATTAGAAAGAAGAAGGCTAAATCCGCAAAGAAGTAGAAGAGAGAGAGTAAACCAAAGAAGAATGGTCCAAAGGTGGCTGACATAAAGGGAAAGTATTTTCACTGTTATGCTGAAGGCCACTAGAGGAGAAAATGTCTGAAATACCTAGAGAGCCTGAAGACCAAAAAGGATGATAAACCTTTCGAAGGTATGCTCGTAATTGAATCTAACCTTACGATTTTTTCTACTTCTAGTTGGGTATTGGACTCTGGCTCGAGTGCTCATATATGTACCTCAATACAGAATTTGATAGAAAATAGGAGGTTAAAGAAAGATGACATGATCTTTCGGATCGACAATGGAGCAAAGATTGCTGTAGAGATCGTTGGCACTTCTCCTCTTCGATTATCATCTGATGTTAGATTAGATTTAAAAGACTGTTATTATATTCTTGTAGCTAGTCATAATTTAATTTTCATATCTGTGCTAACACAGGAAGGTTTTAAAATTTATTTCAATAAAGACTTTTGTTCCATTTATTTACAAAATAAATTAGTTGCATGGAATTTTTTAATTGGCAATCTTTATCACTTGCATGTTGATGCGAATGTGAATCTAAACGAGCAAATAATGAGTGCCGTAGGCCAAAAGAGATCTAGAGATGAAATTAACCAAAAATACTTGTGGCACCATAGACTAAGCCATATTGGAGAGGACAGGATAAACAGACTGAAGAAGGATGGGATCCTTGGCTCTCTTAACCCAAAGCCGTATCTAGCTTGCAAATCCTGCCTTCGAGAAAAGATGGCCAAGTTGTCCTTTGTAGGACATGGAGAAAGGGCCACAGAGCTATTACCCTGGTACACATCAATGTGTGTGGGCCATTTGATGTGTAGGTCAGGGATGGTTACAGCTACTTTATTATCTTTATCGATGACCTGTTTAGGTATGGATATGTGTATCTCATGAAATACAAGTCTGAGATCTTTGAAAAGTTCAAAAAATTCAGGCATGAAGTAGAAAAGCAGACAGGTAAACTAGTTAAGATTCTTCGATCTGATCGAGGAGGTGAATACTTTAGTCAATAATTTTTAGGATATATTAAGGACAATGGTATAGTCTCTCAGTGGGCCCCTCCTAGAACACCTCAGCTCAATGGGGTATTCGAAAGGAGGAACAGAACCCTATTGGATATGGTCAGGTCTATGATGAACTTCACTGATCTACCCTTATTTTTTTTGGGGACATATCTTGTTAACTGCCATTCACTTATTGAATAGGATTCTTTCAAAGTCTGTTCTTACCACACCATATGAGATAAAGTTCGGTAAGAAGCCGAGTCTGAGTTATCTTATGACTTGGAGATGTCTGGCTTATGTCAAGAGACAGATAGTGAAAAAGTTAGAGGATAGATCTATTATAGCTTGCTTTACAGGGTATCCAAAAGAATCCATGGGATACTACTTCTACTTTTTACAAGACCATAATGTGATTGTGAGTCGAAATACCGTGTTCCTAGAAAAATAGTTTATCCAGGATGGTGGCAGTGAGAGGTTAGTGGAACTCGAAGAGAAGGTCTCTGAAGAGTCTAAAGCTATATGTTGGTGCAGAATTCTATCGAGACCAGAGAAGCTGGAGTCGAGAGGATCACGTCCACTATCGAGACCTGCAAGAAAAGTCTAAACCAGAGTTGGGGGTGCTCCAGCAAGACCCTCCGACGCTCAAGTCAGTACTCTGCTTCAATAGAAATGGAGCACTCGAATGAGATTTTAGCAGAGTTTAGAGATAGTGTTTAGAGCTAGAGGAGAATGTATCTGGAGGTCTCTTTTATAGATGGGAGAGCGTAACCAATTGACAGCGACGTCCGTAACTGTCTGGTAGTGGGCCGTTTGGGACCACGTGGAGTTTGTTATGGAGAGTGGAGTGGTGTCCATTGTCGCGACTTGCCGGAGAGTGGTGGGGCCACGTGGAGTTTGTTACAGAGAGTGGAGTGGTGTCTGTTGTCGCGACTTGTCGAGAAGTTCGGGTCGGATGGCTGAAACACGATTGGGACGTCTGGTGGAGTGGAATAGCTCTCTGTCTCAGCAATCTAAGAGAAGTCCGGATGTTTCCAAGGTTGCTGACGGGTTAACTGTTGTTGGGTGCCTTAGGCATTGATGCTGCAGACGAAAGTCATCTACTTAGAAGCTCGGATCAAAACTTTTTGTTGGAGTCCGATTGCTAGAGAAGTCCGTTTAAAATTTATCTGATATAGAAGCACGTCTGAAGACTGTCCGCTGGAGAGATCCGATTGCATAAGGAATCTGACAGAAGGTCGACCGATAGCAGAATTCGAAAGGTGCTATAGAAGGTTGACCAATAGAAGAGTCCGGAAGGCATTGTGGAAGTTCATCCGCTGGAGGAGTCTGGTTGGCACTGTGGAAGGTCGACCATTGGAGGGGTCTGGATAGTACTATGAAAGCTCGGACGACCGGGGGAGTTCAGAAAGATACCGCACAAGGTCAGAAGCTGGAAGAGTCCTAGGAGGGTTGGCCTCTTACGAACTTCGACTGGGGTTATTTTATACCCAACACCAGCATAGAAGTTCGGACGGAGTCCGATTCTTGTAGGAGTCCGGAAGGAGGCCGCTTACTGTAGAAGCTCGGATGGAGACCGGTTGCTGTGGAAGCCCGGATGAAGTCCGCTTGCAATAGAAATTTGGATGGTATTCGCTTACTGTAGAAGCTCGGATGAAATTCAGAAGGCGGTCGACCACTGTAGAAACTAGGATGGAGTCTGGTTACTGTAGAAGTCCTGCAGCTGGAGAAGTCCGGACATTGACAAAGTCTGGAAGAAGCTTGGAGTAAAGTCGATCGTGACAGGAGGAAGTCTGGAAGAGATTCGGAGAGTAGTCGATCACTGTAGAAAATCAACTGATAGTGAAGCCCAAAGAGTATTTGGAGCAGTCCGATAGACGACTGAAGGAGCTCATTATCAAAAAAATCTGGAGGGTACGATAGAAGTTCGTCCGTTGGAGAAGTTCGAAGGGTACGATAGGAGTTCGTCCATTAAAAAAGTTCAGAGGGTACAGTAGGAGTTCGTTCATTGGAGGAATCTGGCAGACACTGTGGAAGGTCGACCGCTGGAGGGGTCTGGATGGTACTATGGAAGCTCGAACGGCTGGGGGAGTTCAGAAAGACGCCGCACAAGGTCGGAAGCCGAAAGAGTCCTAGGAGGGTTGGCCTCTTACGAACTTCGGCTGGGGTTATTTTATATCCAACACCAATCTCCCTACTTCTGAGTTCGGATTTTGAATGAAAGAAGTACAGAGAAATTCTCACAATCGAAGTTGTCTCTCTTGATTTTCGTACTCGATTGTTTCCAGATATCTTGGCATTTGGCACGTTGGTGCTGGGATCTTTTCAAATCGAGGTGATCCGAAAAGATTTTTTCGAAATTTCTGCTGGAGCGTCGCCCCAGGTATGACGCAATAATGATTCTGTCAGTCGTCAGCCGTCTGCCACGACGAGTGGGACACGCGGCGGTTGTAGGTCGGCCAAAGGAGATCTGCAATCATTATTGCGTTGGACCCTGAGGTCTATTTAAAACCATCCCCCTCCTTCAAGGGTTTCACCTTGCCTGAGATTTTTTTTCGATCCCCTCTTCTTCTCCGAGAGCTTTGTCTTCCTCCAACGTCCCTCTCGGTCTTAGGCGCCCTTCAGGTCGACCTCCATCGCCTTCACTGCCCTCCTGTACCTCTCGAACCAGCCTAGGTTAGTTTCGAAACCCTTCTTTTTCTTACTGTTCTTCCATTTTTCCTCCTCTGCATTCTGCCCATTCGGTTTCTCCGCGAGCGCTTTGTTTCTTATTTTTTCCAATTTTTTCAGGATTGTTTGGGATTCTCATTTGATTCAAAATATCCTCCAACACTTCCTCCTCTAGCAGTTCTAGAAGTTCGTCAGCTCCAGCCCCCCAAAATTCTGGTACTGTAGATGAATCCATACTTAGGATCGAACCTCATCCGATCTTTATACCAGACGCTATTCCCAGCTCTTTGACCTCGGACGAACTCTCGCTGATTAGGATTCAGTACGAGATTCCTCCAGAGTATGAGCTTGAGCTTTCCGGGCCAACTGACCGGGCTAGCGCCCCTCCCCCTGGCCGCTTTTGTTTATACCAGGAAGCCTTCCACGTCGGGCTTCGACTTCCACTCTCACCTTTTGTTGTTGCTCTTTTTCACTTTTTAAACATTTCTTTAGTTTCTGTAGCGCCGAACTCCTTTAGATTTCTGATAGGATTTCTTTTTCTCTGTCATTTAGCTGAAGTCCGGCCAACTCTTCCCTTGTTTAGAAACTTTTATACCTTTAAGCATCACCCTTCGGCAAAGAACTGGTGGTACTTCTCCCCCCAGTTCGGTAGAAAGGGGTTGCTGAAAGGTGCCCCCTCTTCTATCTACAACTGGAAGGAGAGGTACTTCTACATCCGATGCCTGACCTTGAGGCTGGGGTTGCCCCCCTGGGGCTCCCTGAGGGACTCTGTACGTCGGTCTTCTAGCCTGGGAAAGGATGACCTAGAAGTCTCCAATAAACTTAAGACTTATCCAGCTCCTCTCCTCTCTGACCTTCTAAAGGAGCAACTTTTATTCAATGTCGGCCTGAGCCCTTTCAACCCTGTTGGTATTTTTTTTTCTCAAGTCATTCGCTACTTCCTCTTTCTCTTATTCTATTTCTAAGCTGTGCCGATCTTTTTTCATTGCAGATATGGATGCAGATGCAGCTCGGATATTATCCAAGGGTCTCAAGGCCCACAAGAGGAAAGGCACTGCAACTTCTGGATCGACGAAGAAGGTGAGGGTAGAGGAGACAAGCTCGACCATGCTTGCCTAGGCGGCCATTGCCGCTGATGCCCCCTCCGACGTCGAGCACGCAGTCCCCCGAGCTTCTTCAAGAAGCCCTCCGGCCAAGGTTCCCGCTCCAGAGTCTCATCCCGAGGAGGCGCCGAAGGCCAAAAGGAAAAGAAGGAAGAAGATGGTGGTCCACAAGATCAGCAGCAGCAGGACTGCCATCGAAAGGTCCAACGGCTCCGAAAAGAGGATCCGAGGGAGAATCCATTCAACAACAGGGATTTAATAAAAAGGTTGGTCGATAGGTGCGTTCTGCCCGAGATCGTCCATAGGATCGTCCATGCCGATCCTGAACAGCGGGTTTGGGACTCTCTGGGGTCCTTTCTTAAGGTAGACCGATTTACTTTTTTCTTCCTTTCGCTTCTTCACTTAGTTCATTCCTTAGCTTTCATATTGACTTCCTGGCCGCTCTTGCAGATTGGACACTAGCTCATCGCCAACATCGAGGCGATGAAAGATGCAAAGAAGAAAGCAGTCCAGGCAGAGGAAGGTCGCCAGGCTGAGGCTGCCCGTCTTAAGGAGAAGGTCGCCGAAGTCGCGAGTCTCCAAGAGGCGCTTCAAAAGGAGGGACAAACTTCGATGGATCTGAAGGCTGCTTTGGAGGAGGAAAGAAGGAAGACAGAGGTCAAGGTCTCTAAACTGAAGGAGTAGATCCCGATCCTAGTCTCAGAGGCAAGGGCCCAAGCAGTGGAGGAGTTCAAGACCGCTTCCGAGATGAGGGATCTGAATATCAAGTTCGACCAGGCCACCTTTATCAAAGGCTTCGAGCTTTGCTAGGAGAAGGTGGTCGGAAAGGTTTTCGAACTCGACCTCAGCTTCCTGGATGAAGCGTCCGATGATGAAGCCAGACCTTCCGAAGCTGCTGCCGGTCTCCCTCCAGTCAGGACCTCTTCAACTGCCACAACTGCCGTGACCGATCTTCCGGAGGCACCGAGCTCCTCCACTTCTGCTCCAGAGGTTCGAGACCTCTAATTTTATGCCGGTCTCCCTCCAGCCGGGACCTCTTCAACTACCACAACTGCCATGACCGATCTTCCGGAGGCACCGAGCTCCTCCACTTCTGCTTCAGAGGTCCGAGACCTTTAATTTTATACTTTTTCTTTGTTACAACTTTTTTTTTCTCTTTCTCTT
The DNA here is from genome assembly GCF_000442705.2 of Elaeis guineensis. NCBI lineage: Eukaryota > Viridiplantae > Streptophyta > Magnoliopsida > Arecales > Arecaceae > Elaeis > Elaeis guineensis. The sequence continues at coordinate 7,739,154 of NC_026006.2, forward strand.
GTGCTTAAGAATTATTCAATCAATGAAATCAAATTCCTCTTTACAGAGAGCTCCTTTTTCTTCTTCTACTTTCCTTTTTTTTTTCTTGCAATGATTTGCATTGTGACGCTCTTGTTTTTCGACAATAGTGCCTTGCCGAAGCTCTTCCCCTACCACAGGAGATTCCTTTGAAATCCATGATCTAGGATCTGAGAAGGGAAGTTTGTCACCTAACGAAGAAATTAAAGAAGATGGACGATGAACTTCACAAGCTGAGGAAGAGCCATTCAGAAGCCACCGTGGAGGTTACTCGCCTTCGGAACCTCCACAAAAAGGACTTCATGGACTACAATCGGAAGAAGGCCAACTTCGTGAAGGAGCTTGAGGAACTCCAGAAACGTGCCAGTGACCGATCTTGGACTCAGGCCTCCAAGATCAGCTCCCTCGAGGTCGAGTTGGCGGCCGCACGGGAGAAGATCGGCCAATTGGAAGGGAGCTCGAGCTCGTCCTGGCTTACAACTCAGGCCGACCATGGCTGGGACTGGTCGAAGAAATTCTTCGACCTCCAGAAGCAGCTACAGGACGTCGAGATGAATTACAATACTCACCGAGTTGGCTGGTGCAGGCAAATAGACAACTACAGAAGGAGGCTCAAGACGGCGACCGACAAGGTTGCTCGCCTTCAGAAGCAGTTGTCCGAAAGAGCTCTGGCCGTTTCAGTTCAAGGCTCCGACGAGCTCTGATCCTTGAGGGGGATCATAGAAGAACTGTCCGTAGCTCTTGAGAAGAAGAAGGCCGAACTGCAGCGGCTGAAAATTCAGCTGGCCTATGAGCAGCAGGCGGTCAAGGATGCAGAAGCAGAGTCCGAAGTTCTGAAAAAGAGGCTTTGAAAATCGGAGGGCGAAAGCTGGCGGTTCCACCAAATGTATCAGAAGATGCTGTTAAGAAAGAAGGAACTGGAAGAAGAAGTTGAGAACTTAAAGCAATCCCTGATAATAGCTAGAACCGAGAGATCGAAATCAAAAGAAGCCGAGCTTCCTTAGAGCTTGTTTTACCTTTTGTTCCATGTATTCTTTTCTTTTCTTTTTGATTTTTTTTTTTGGCCTTCAAAGGCTTTTGTAATGCTCTCTTTACTAATGAAATGAAAAAAAATTTTCTCATTATCTTGTCTATTCTTGCTCTGAGTTATCATTTACCGAGCTTCTTTTGTCTTTTGTCTTTTGTCTTATTCGATGTCGACATTGTTTGAAAGTTCCTGATCATCACCGTGTTGATTCGTCCTTTTTGTTCATGATCGAAGGTCTTTTTGAGGTCATTCGAATTTGACGCTTTCTCCCGATGTTCGAGCTTGGGACCTAAACTTCTCGTTACTTTGAGGAAGTCTATTTTTTTTCGCTAGTGTTGGGTTCCCCCTTAGAGACTGAGAATTTTTGACAAGAGTTTTCCTCCTCATTGAGATGAGGTCCCTTGTGTCTTAGATGTAGTTCATTTTTTCCTTATCTCTGGCATAGCTCGTCGCTTTTCCTTTTTCTCTCCTCCCTTTTTTTTTATGTTTGGGCGAAGATTTTTCCTTTGCTCCTAACGGAGTTGTAGGGGTGTAGAGGAGCCATTGAGGAAGCTTTTTCCCTCATCCGGTCTTAAACGACCAGGTCTTCGTTTGTGTCAGGACAAGGTTCTTCTCCTATTTCCGACACAGTCAATTTTAGCTCATATTAGGATGAGGTTTTCCTTCTATTCCTAACATGATTGTGGGGGCACATAAGGACCGTTAAGAGGGCCTCTCCCCCCATCTGGTCTCTTAATAACCAGGTCTTCAACTTTGCTCATGTTAGGATGAGGTTCTCCTCCTGTTCCTAACATGGCTGTGGGGGTGCATAAGGGCTGTTGCGAAGGCCTCTCCCCCCGTTCGATCTTTTAATAATCGAGTCTTCGACTTTGCTCATGTTAGGACGAGGTTCTCCTTCTGTTCCTATCATGACTGTGGGACGCATAAGGACCGTTGCGAGGGCCTCTCCCTCCGTCCGATCTCTTAATAACCGAATCTTCGACTTTTCTCATGTTAGGATGATGTTCTCCTCCTGTTCCTAACATGACTGTGGGTGCGCATAAGGACTGTTGCAAGAGCCTCTCCCCCCATCCGGTCTCTTAATAACCGAGTCTTCGACTTTGCTCATGTTAGGACGAGGTTCTCCTCCTATTCCTAACATGGCTGTAGGGGTGCATAAGGGCCGTTGCGAGGGCCTCTCCTCCCTTCCGGTCTCTTAATAACTGGGTCTTCAACTTTGCTCATGTTAGGACGAGGTTCTCCTCCTGTTCCTAACATGGCTGTGGGGGCGCATAAGGGCCTTTGTGAGGGCCTCTTCCCCCATCCGATCTCTAAATAATTGGACCTTCGTTTGTGTCGGGACAAGGTTCTCCTCTTGTTCCTGGCACGCTTAGTTTCGATTATCTGAAGGAGCTACTTCCTGTCATTATAAGCTCATGCCAAAAGAAAAGATATGCGAATATGAAATTTTTATTTAAGGCAAAGTTATTAATAATACATTCATAAATTTTTCGAATTCCATAGTCGCAGAAGGTCCGCTCCTTCGAGCTCTTTTAGATAGTATGTTCTGGGCCGGACTACCTCCCTGACTTCATATGGGCCTTCCCAGTTTGGGGCAAGTTTCTCTTGGTTTTGAGGTTGTGAAACAGCGGCTCGCCGAAGTACTAAGTCCCTCGCTCTGAAGGCTTTGCTCTTGACCCGAAAGTTGTAGTAGCGGGCTGCTTTCTGCTTGTAGGCTACCATCCGAACTTGAGCTATCTTCTACTTTTCTTCTAACAAGTCGAGGTTGGCCTTGAGATCTTGTGAGTTGCGCTGCACGTCGAATGCCACGACTCACGCCGATGGAAGCTTGAGTTCAATCGAAATAATGACCTCTGTTCCGAAGGCTAAGGCAAAGGGGGTCTCCCTCGTGGGCAGTCTTTGGGTAGTTTGGTATGCCCATAACACATGATAAAGCTCGTCCGCCCAAGTTCCTTTTGCTTTTTCAAATCTCGCCTTGATTCCTTGCAACAGAGTCCTGTTAGTCACCTCGGCTTCGCCGTTTGCCTGCGAATGGGCTACTGATGTGAAGTTATGGGAGATGTTTAAGTCCTCATAAAATTCAGCAAACTTTGCTCCAACAAATTATCGTCTATTATCAGTAATGAGAGTTTTGGGTAAGCCGAACCTACAAACGATTGACTTCCAGACGAAGTCTTGCACTTTAGCTTCTGTGATTTTCGCTATGTAGCGAAAATTTTGTGCAGGGGCAAAATGATAATTTTAAAACTTTTTCAAAAATACTATTTTACAGCGAAATTATTAATTAATCTTATTAATTAATACTAATTAATCCTACACTAGGATCTAAATATGATACAACAGCATGCATTTAAATTTGAAATTCAAATTTGAATCAGTAAACCTTTTACAGTACTGTGTTCAGAACACATCACCTTTTGCGGGTAGTCGATCACCGTAATCTGATCACCGTCAGGGGGCTCTGATTGTCACATCGCAGCCACACAAATGTCTGGCCTCTGCGGATCGTCCACACGAAGCTCCCGTCTGATCAGCTCCTCACGAATGCTAGTTCGTGATTTCACCCTTTTGATGGCAGATGTTGATCGAACTCCTTCGATCAATGTGTACCGACTCCTCGGATGCTCCGGATCATTTGCACGGTTGCTTGAGAGGCTGATGGATCTCTCCCTGAAATTTGGTGGACTCACGACACTCGTGGCACACCAATCCCACTTCCCAAACCCTAGGTAGAAATCCTAGGGTACACACTAGAAACATTGCGCTCAATTTTCTTTCTTTTCTTTTTTTTTCTCTCGGAAGATTTTGGACCTTCACCTTATGTACAAACTTTTCTAACACCCCAAAGTTTCTCTCCTAAAATTTCTATGCACATCCCACCTTTCTCCTCTTTTTAAAACAACGTCGAACGTGTCTTATCCACGTGAGAGGATAAAGATAAGTGGTTGCACATTTGAATTCAAATCAAATTTGAATTCAAATGCAAAACCAACTCATCCCTATCCACTTGTGCGTGAGAAGAGAAGGGGCGTGAGTTGATTTGTGCGTGGAGAGTTTACACGAGAAACATTTTCTCATGTAAAATATGGGGCGCACAAGATAAGACCATGGCGCATGGATTAGTTGGTTGCTCATTCAAATTCAAACTTTCTTTTGAATTTGAATGGCCAACCAACTTATTTTTATCTAGATATTTGGCGCACAAGGGTGGGCATGGGATGGCTTCTGTGTGGAGAAACTTTACGAGAAGTTGCTTCTCGTGAATTTAAATATGCACAGAAGAAGTGAGGTGGCACAGGGAGAAAAGTCAAGGTGGTTTGAACCTAATTAAGCCAACCTAATCTAAATAGGTTAAGAACAATTAGAATAAGTTAAATCCAACTTAATTAGGCTTAATTAGGCTCAATAAAATCCTAATCAAATCAAGAATTAACTAAACCTAACCCCTGATCAAATCAGGGACTAAACCACCTTAGCGATTAGGTCAACATTTAACCTAATCGAGTCAATCCAAACTGAATCCAATTCAATTGGACTTGATCCAAAAATAATTACTCAATCAAATTGAGTTAATTAGCGATCAAATCACTAATTAAATCTCTCATAAATATTGAGTCCAAATTCGATGGGCAATCAGGCATCAGAGACCATCGATATGAAACCCTGATCAAAGAGTTCAAATTTCAAATTCAAAATTTAAAATTCAAAATTTTGACCTCGGTACCCAAAATGTGTGAAACTCATGATCAGAGAATCCTAATTCTCAATCATAGAGTCCCAGACACATAAGACTCATAATCAGCCATCTGATCAGAAAGGAACCACTAATGTGTGTGACCCCACAGGTTCGAACCTAAGCCGGTAGCACAGAAACCAATTCCTGTACTAATCGAAGTGACCATCTAGCAATGGTACCCGATAATCGGATAGATCGATAATCACAATCGCAACATTCAGAACCTACGTGAATATGGTTACCGTATAATTCATCCCTTTTGACCCCTGTGTTTAGGACGACTCAGGGTTAAACTGTCAACCTTGATGATATCATCCGAATCATGCTCAACTCAATTAGTCCTGTGACTCCTCACTAGGACTACCCTGGCCAAGGTTTTACTAAATTGAAACACGACTGTACACAGCTCCTAAACTGGAGTGGTCAATCCCATCTTGACACACGCACCGACAAGTCAAGTACTTGACTACACCCAGCAGCCTTCCGTCATTGAATTAGAAATTCGGTAGTCCAGTGCCTAAGTGCAGTGAGTTGCTTGCAAGTCACCGTGGCGGTCTCAGATCAGAGGGACATTTATACCCATATCCCATCGGAGCAAATCTTGACAGCAGAAATAGCTCCGGAGTTGGTTACGTTCAGTGCAGATGTACCATTACATCTCACCTGTATGCCATAGGAGTGTATCCACACTCTTTGGTTATGAGGACAACCAACCCATATGGCACACAATGACCTATGCTCGATAAATGTTGTCGTCCTTGGTAACAACGTATCATTTGGTCGCGAACATGTTTAAGGACTAAGAGACAAATCCTCCTTTGTCAAGTCTAAATAGTCCTAAGGACTTCACCACAACACAGGAGTTCATTAGAAGATGAAACCTTTGTGATGAAAAAATATCAAAATAATTTTTATTTATTTATAATTCATGTACTAATACAAAAGGAGCACAACCGTCAACATGCTGACGATTGGCTTTGGGACACTATTCCCAACAATCTCCCACTTGGCCTAAAGCCTATCGGTGCAGTATCTAATACCCATCTTCGACTTGTAGTCGTTGAACTCCTTCACCGCAATGGCTTTAGTGAATGGGTCGGCCAGGTTCTCCTTCCCGTCGATCTTCTGAAGGTCGACGTCACCTCGATCCACGATCTCCCGGATGAGATGGTAGCGGCACAGAATATGCTTCGTCTGCTGGTGTGCCTTTGGTTCCTTCGCCTGAGCAATGGCTCCAGAGCTGTCGCAGTAGAGCAAAACTGGACCAACAAGGGAGGGTGCTACTCCGAGCTCGGTGATGAATTTTCTCAGCCACACTGCTTCTTTGGCAGCATCTGATGCAGCAATATACTCCGCCTCGCATATTGAATCAGCCACAGTGTGCTGCTTGAAACTCTTCCAGCAGACAGCCCCACCATTAAGGGTAAAAATAAATCCTGACACACTCTTGCTATCATCACGATCAGACTGAAAACTAGAGTCTGTAAACCCTATAAGTCTCAAGTCCGATTCACCATATATAAGCCACTGGTCCTTAGTATTTCTTAAATACTTCAGGATGGTTTTAACAACCTTCCAGTGATTCTCTCCTGGATCAGATTGGTATCTACTCACTACTCCTAGTGAGTATGCCACATCTGGTCGTGTACATGTCATGGCGTACATGATAGATCCCACTGTCGAAGCATATGGAATCCTACCCATACGCTCTCTCTCTTGAGGTGTTGTCGGACAATCCCTCTTCGAGAGAGAATTTCCATGGCCTATCGGTAGATAGCCTTTCTTGAAATTTTCCATGCTGAACCTTTTCAGCATAGTATCAATGTACGTGGACTGGGATAAGCCAAGCAACTTTTTGGATCTATCCCTATAGATCCTCATCCCTAGGATGTAGGAAGCTTCTCCCAGATCCTTCATGGAGAACTGTGACGATAGCCAAATCTTTATTCCCTGTAATGCAGGGACATCATTCCTGATTAAGAGAATGTCATCCACATACAATACAAGAAATACTACTACTGGACCATTAGCCCACTTATAAATGCAGGGCTCTTCTCCATTCTTAATGAAGCCATACGTTTTGATCGTCCTATCAAAACGTATGTTCCAACTCCGAGATGCCTGCTTAAGTTCATAAATGGACCTCTGTAGCTTGCACACCTTAGACTCATCTGTGGATGTGAACCCTTCAGGTTGTATCATATACATCTCTTCGTCCAGCTCTCCGTTTAGGAAAGCTGTCTTCACATCCATCTGCCAGATTTCATAGTCCAGATGGACAGCTATCGCAAGCATAATCCGAATGGATTTGAGCATTGCCACAGGAGAAAACGTCTCGTCATAGTCTATACCATAACGTTGACGATATCCCTTGACAACCAGATGGACTTTATAGGTCTCCACCTTTCCGTCTGCGCCCCTCTTCCTTTTGAAGACCCACTTACACCCTATGGGTTTTACTCCTTCGAGTGGGTCAACCAATGTCCACACATCGTTGACCTTCATGAACTCCATTTCGGATTTCATGGCCTCTAGCCATTTCTCAGAGTCAGGTCTCTGCATTGCATCCATGTAGGTGATCGGATCCTCATCGTTTTCATCAAGTTCGACAGGATCACCATCCCGGATCAAGAAATCATAGTATCTGTCCGGTTGATGTGGTACTCTACCAGACCGCCTTAAGAGTGCATAATCAATGGGCTCCGGATCTGATCTAATCAAAATCGGTTCAGGTTCAGTAACATGTGTCGGTTTTTCCACCTGTCGAATTTCGTCAAGTTCGACCTTAGAGGCAATAGTTTTTTCACTAAGAAACTCCTTTTCTAAAAAAATTGCCTTAAGGCTGACAAACACCTTTTGCTCATCAGCAAGGTAGAAATAATACCCTTTGGTCTCTTTTGGGTACCCAATAAAATTACACTTGTCAGACCTAGGTCCAAGCTTGTCCGTAATTAAATGTTTAACATAAGCCGGACACCCCCAAACCTTAAGGTGCGAGAGTACTGGCTTACGTCCTATCCATATCTCATATGGCGTTTTGGCTACAGACTTACTCGGAACTCTATTTAGAAGGTAACAAGCCGATTCGAGCGCATATCCCCAGAGGGAGATCGGCAGACCAGCAAACCCCATCATGGATCGAACCATGTCTAACAAGATCCGATTCCTCCTTTCAGACACACCATTATGCTGTGGTGTTCCAGGAGGAGTCTACTGAGAGAGAATCCCATTCTCCCCTAGATACGTCAGAAACTCATTGGAAAGGTATTCACCTCCTCGATCAGATCGAAGAGTTTTAATACACTTTCCAGTTTGTTTTTCTACCTCATTTCAGAATAGTTTGAACATTTCAAATGATTCCGACTTATGCTTCATTAAATAGACATACCCATACCTAGATAGGTCGTCTGTGAAGGTTATGAAGTAGAAAAATCCACCTCTTGCACTTGAGCTCATGGGTCCACATACATCAGAATGTACCAGACCTAAGAGTTCACTGGCTCACTCACCTTTTCCAGTAAAAGGTGACTTGGTCATCTTCCCAAGAAGACAGGACTCACAGGTTGGAAGTAATTCACAATCACTAACTTCAAGAATTCCTTCTTGAGCCAACCTGTTTATCCTGTTCTTATTGATATGACCTAGCCTACAGTGCCAAAGGTAGACTTCTGACACATTATCTATTCTAGAGCGTTTACCGAAGTTTTGAACCACATTAACAGGCTGTGATAGTAAGTAAATTCTATTATTTAATAGTCCAACAAATATTGTAACACCATTCAAAATGATATTGCAAATATTTTTTTTTATTAAAAAATTATAACCGTACATGGCCAAAAGGCCTACGAAATATGTTTAATAAAAAATTTGGACAATAGTGACATTCACTCAGAATTACATTACGAGAATTGATTACAAGACTCATGATTCCTAAAGCTAGAACTGAAACTTTGCTTCCATCTCCAACGTTCAAGAACCTCTCGCCTTCATCAAATCTCCTACTGACCTGCAGACCCTGCATCGAATTACAAATATGATAAGGGCTTCCGGTATCCAATACCCAGGCAGTAGTATTACAAATCAAAAAATTGCAAGGAGTTATTATATAATTACCTTGCTTTTTCTTTGGCCTGTTCGGATCCAGGGAGGCAATGTATTGAGGACAGTTCCTCTTCCAATGCCCCTGCTTCTTGCAAAAGAAGCACTTCGCCTGGCTCTGGTCGTGCTTGCGCTTCTTGGTCTGACCCTGTGCTACTATCCCAGCATGAGATTGCACCTTCTTATTTTTCTTCTTCTTGTTCTTCTTCCCCTTCCCAAAGGGTTGACGACGAGAAGAAGACCCTCCCACTACATTCACCGACTCCTTATGGAGTTGGTGATCCTTCTCAAAGTTCTGCAGCAACCCCAATAATCCGTGGTAGTTTACTGCAGGCTTTGTCATTCGAAAATGAGTAAGGAATGAGAGGAAGGACTTGGGCAAGGAATTAAGGATCGCATCCTTACCGAGCTGCTCGTGCAGAGGAAAGCTCAATTTGCTTAGGCGCTCAATCATCTCGATCATGTACAGTACATGGTCAGTGACTGAGGCCCCATCCCTCATCCAAGCATTGAAAATGGCACAACTAGTTTTGTGCCTTTCAACGTCGTCAGGCGTGCCAAAGGAGTCGTTCAACATTTGAAGCATCTCCTGTGGCTGGGCGTTCTCAAACCTTCGGCTGAACTCGTCATTCATTACTGCCAGCATAATACATCGAACGATGGTGCGGTCATTGAGCCACTTCAAGTAAGTGTCTCGGATCGCCTTACTAGCGTTCGGAGCTGGCTCCTCAGGTGCTGGATCCGTTACTACATAAAGGATCCACTCATGCTCAAGGATGATTTTCAATTTTCGATACCAGCTATCGAAATTTAATCCCATGAGCTTGTCATTATCTAATAATGACCGGAGCGATAGGGTAGTGGCCATAGCTGCATAAAGAAAAACGAGACCTCTATTAGTACATAAATTAATACTAAAGACTTGGACTTTAGTCTAAAGTTTTTCCCAATATTTTTACGAACTGGTAACCTCATCCTCCAATTCGAGGAATTACTTTAATTCCTTAATGGGTACTAGAATCCACACAGACTACATACGAGCCCAACTTTGGTTGGTTAACCCATGTGCATCTATGGGTAGGTTCTTAACCAGTTGTTTCTCTAAACAACTTCTAGTAATTGATTTTGTCCCAGAACCTAATCAGTAGGCTTTGGCCTCCACTGAAAAGATCTGGTTAGGTCCAACCATTAACATGACTTAATTTAGTGAATCGGACCAATAAATGATCAGGCCCGACTTTGGCCAGCCAATCTAACCACCATCAGAAAGACTCAATCAAATTATCATATTATGAACAATAATTTCATTAGCCAATGAGCACCAGGCCTTTGGGCCTCCAATGATCATTGAACTAATGGACTCATTATCACTCACTTAATGGGAGGCTATGACTTAGTTATCATTATAACTTAATCATTTTAGGGACCTAATAATTTTGAGAATTTTATTAAAGAATAGTAGAGAAGAAATCATCCAGCCAATTTCAATCCTCCCACTGACTTCACCAAGTCAGATTAAAAAAGGATTTAATTAAAGCTGGCATTAGGAGCACCTAAATCAGTCACATTGATTTACCTAATGACATGGGTGAGCTCTAATCACCAAGTGATCTAATCAAAATCTAACTTACCAGATTGGTCAGGTAAGTGAGATCAGTGGTGGGGATTTGCCATTAACTCATCAATGATCGAATCAATGCGAGTAGCTCCCACTTAAGAACCACTGGTCAAAACTGCCGAACTTACCTTAGACACCAACCGGTTCATTAGTTTTAATTTTGATCAACTTAGTAAATAGGGCTCCACCGTATAGCCATGAATTAAGTCCATCTTGGTCTAGTTAAAGACATGGACCCATTCAACTACAACTATTGAAGTTGAGTCTAGAGTATCCTTGACCTAATCTAATTCAACTTTTGATTAGATTTGACCAATTACTCTATTTAGTCTATTTTTTAAGCTAACCTTAGGTCTAACCCAATTATGAACCTAATTCATCTAACCCATTGACCCACAAGTTTATGCAATTGTCTTAGGTCTTAATTCACAATTCTAGACCTACTAGACAACACTTAATTCTTTTAATTAAGTACTTGGACTGATGGGTCAGGGTTTGGCATTTCGAAAATAATTTTCAAATTTTGAAAGATTTTATTTTTTGTTCACCAAATGTGTTGACTCATTTCACAAACGGGTCAGCACAATTCATAAACAGCAATCCTATTGCTCATTTCATAACAGAAAATAACTCAAAATAAATCATAAATTTTTTTTAGATCTAATCTAACACATTCATGATAAATTTTATAATTAAGTCCTTTCGCTGCTTCATCGGCATGGGATATAATTGCATCGGCACCCCTACCACCATAGGAGACCCCATCGAATGGGAAGAGGTCTTTAAACCATACTTTTCTCCTATGACCGGACGGCCATGGCAATCATCCCAATTAGATTACTTGCTACTTGGATCAAGTATATCTAAATATACCAATTTCAAAATTTAAATTTTGAATTTCAAATTTCAAATTTCAAATTTTAAATTTCAAATTTTAAATTTCAAATTTGAGATTTCAACCAAATTTTAAATTTTGAATTTTCAATCTTTGAATTTTAAATTTTGAATTTTAAATTTCAAATTTAAAATTTAAAATTTCAAATTTCAAATTTAAGATTTCAACCAAATTTCAAATTTCAAATTTTGAATTTCAAATTTAAAACTTCTAACAAATTTCAAATTTCAAATTTTAAATTTTTTTGAATTTTAAATTTTGAATTTTGAATTTCAAATTTAAACGTATAGATTACACCTTAATCTACGCATGCATATGTATATCATATTCTAGAATCATGCCCTGATACCATTTAGTAGTGAAAATTTTGTGCAGGGGTAAAATGGTAATTTTAAAATTTTTTCAAAATTACTATTTTACAGTGAAATTATTAATTAATCTCATTAATTAATACTAATTAATCCTACACTAGGATCTAAATATGATACAACAGCATGCATTTAAATTTAAAATTCAAATTTGAATCAGTAAACCTTTTACAATACTGTGTTCAGAACATATCACCTTTTGCAGGTAGTCGATCACCGCAATCTGATCACCGTCGGAGGGCTCTGATCATCATGTCGCAGCCACACAAATATCTAGCCTCTGCGGATCGTCCACACGAAGCTCCCGTCTGATCAGCTCCTCACGAATGCTAGTTCGTGATTTCACCCTTTTGATGGCAGATGTTGATCGAACTCCTTCGATCAATGTGTGCCGACTCCTCGGATACTCCGGATCATTTGCATGGTTGCTTGAGAGGCTGATGGATCTCTTCCTGAAATTTGGTGGACTCACGACACTCGTGGCACACCAATCTCACTTCCCAAACCCTAGGTAGAAACCCTAAGGTACACACTAGAAACCTTGCGCTCAATTTTCTTTCTTTTCTTTCTTTTTCTCTCGGAAGGTTTTGGACCTTCACCTTGCGTACAAACTTTTCTCACGTCTCAAAATTTCTCTCCTAAAATTTCTACACACGTCCCACCTTTCTCCTCTTTTTAAAATAACGTCGAACGTGTCTTATCTGCGTGAGAGGATAAAGATAAGTGGTTGCATATTTGAATTCAAATCAAATTTGAATTTAAATGCAAAATCAACTCATCCCTATCCACTTGTGCGTGAGAAGAGAAGGGGCGTGAGTTGATTTGTGCGTAGAGAGTTTACACGAGAAACATTTTCTCGTGTAAAATATGGGGCGCACAAGATAAGACCATGGCGCATGGATTAGTTGGTTGCTCATTCAAATTCAAACTTTCTTTTGAATTTGAATGGCCAACCAACTTATTTTTATCCAGATATTTGGCACACAAGGGTGGGCATGGGATGGCTTCTGCGTGGAGAAAATTCACGAGAAGTTGCTTCTCGTGAATTTAAATATGCACAGAAGAAGTGAGGTGGCGCAGGGAGAAAAGTCAAGGTGGTTTGAACCTAATTGAGCCAACCTAATCTAAATAGGTTAAGCATAATTAGAATAAATTAAATCTAACTTAATTAGACTTAATTAGGCTCAATAAAATCTTAATCAAATCAGGAATTAACTAAACCTAACCCCTGATCAAATCAGGGACTAAACCACCTTAGCGATTAGGTCAACATTTAACCTAATCGGGTCAATCCAAACTGAATCCAATTCAATTGGACTTGATCCAAAAATAATTACTCAATCAAATTGAGTTAATTAGTGATCAAATCACTAATTAAACCTCTCATAAATATTGAGTCCAAATCTGATGGGCAATCAGGCATCAGAGACCATTGATATGAAACTCTGATCAAAGAGTTCAAATTTCAAATTCAAAATTTAAAATTCAAAATTTTGACCCCGGTACCCAAAATGTGTGGAACTCATGATCAAAGAATCTTAATTCTCAATCATAGAGTCCCAGACACATAAGACTCATAATCAGCCATCTGATCAGAAAGAAACCACTAATGTGTGTGACCCCGCAGGTTCGAACCTAAGCCGGTAGCACAGGAACCAATTTCTGTACTAATCGAAGTGACCATCTAACAATGGTACCCGACAACCGGATAGGTCGAATAATCGCAATCGCAACATTCAGAACCTACGTGAATATAGTTACCGTATAATTCATCCCTTTTGACCCCTGTGTTTAGGACGACTCAGGATTAAACTGTCAACCCTGATGATATCATCCGAATCGTGCTCAACTCAATTAGTCCTGTGACTCCTTACTAGGACTACCCTAGTCAAAGTTTTGCTAAATTGAAACACGACTGTACACAGCTCCTAAACTGGAGTGGTCAATCCCATCTTGACACACGCACCGACAAATCAAGTACTTGACTACACCCAGCACGCCAAAGGTTCGACTTTGACCCACTTGGTGAAGTAGTCAATTGCCACCAGGAGGAACTTTCGTTGCTTGGATGCCATAGAAAAAGATCCAAGGATATCCATCCCCCATTGTGCAAACGGCCATGGGGCACTCAAGGGTGTAAGTTCGGAGGTGGGCTATCTTTGAATATTTGCATATCTTTGACACCGATCACACTTTCTGACATATTCAATGGAATTGTGGTACATTGTAGGCCAGTAATAACCTTGTCAAAGCAGTTTGTGGGATAAAGATCTGGCCCTCAGGTGACTTCTGCAGACTCCTTCATGCACCTCCCATAAAGCAAAGTCGGCTTCAGAAGGCCGAAGATATTTCAGGAGGGGCAAGGAGTATGACCTCTTGTACAACTTGCCCTCATAAAGGATATATCGGGAGGTCTGGTTTCTCAGCTTTCGAGCTTCTTTTGCATCATGAGGAAGAACCCCATCTTTGAGGTATGCAACCAGTGGGTCAATCCAGCAGGGTTCATGGCTAATCTCCATTACAAGCTGCGGTTCTTCCATACTTGGACATTTCATAACTTCGAAGAGGACTTCTTTGGGTAGTTCAGTCGGAGCCAGTGTAGCCAACTTGGAGAGAAGATCGGTCCTGATATTTTCTGCTCTTGGAATCTACTTGATGTCAATGCTGCCAAAGGCAGGGATGATCTCTTTTACCTTTTCGAGATACTTGGCCATACTATCCTCCTGAGCTTCATAGTTTCTGCTAACTTGTCCTACCACCAATTGGAAGTCACTATAGACTTGGAGCCGATCTACTTCTAATTCTTTGGCGATCTTCAGTCCTGCAATCAGAGCTTCATATTCTGCTCCATTACTTATTGCAGGAAATTCGAAGTGCAGTGCATACTCCACGATAATTTCTTCTGGATTGACCAAGATCAGGCCCGCGCCCGTGCCTGACATGTTGGAGGAACCGTCCACATAGAGGGCCCAAAAACCATCAGGGAGATATGTTCTTTCCTTAGGAGAGTTTGGCTAGAGTCCTGGGTTGCCAGCTTCACCTCGTTCAAGTTCGACTTCTTCTGGGATAGTGTATTCTACTATGAAGTCTGCTAATATCTAAACTTTTATCATCGATCGAGGTCGATAGTTGATGTCGAATTCTATGAGCTCGACTGTCTATTTCGCCATCCTTTCGAAAGCATCTGCTCGATGCAGAACCGCCTTAATCGGTTGGTCGGTGAGCAGTGTTATGGTGTGCCCTTGAAAGTAAGGTCAGAGCCTTTGGGCTGCAATCAACAGGGCATAAGTTAGTTTTTCTAACTTAGTGTACCTGATTTTGGTGTCTTTCAATACTCAATTTATGTAGTAGATCGACCGTTGAATTTTTGCTTCTTCCTTAATCAGAATTGCTACGAGAGCCACAGGGGAGACTGCCAGGTACAGGAACAACTCCTTTCCAGGTTCGGGCTTTACCAATAGTGGAGGTGAGCCGAGGTAGTCCTTCAATTCTTCGAATGCTTGCTGACATTCAGTGGTCCAACAGAAGTTCTTCGACTGCTTGAGAGTCTGAAAGAAAGGTAGGCACCGTTCGGCCGACCTTGAGACGAAGCGATTCAGAGCTGCTACTCTCCCAGTAAGGTACTGAACTTTCTTTATTGACTTCGGGATGATCATTTTTTGGATGGCACGAATCTTTTCGGATTTACTTTGATCCCGCACCCCGATACCATAAAGCCTAAGAATTTCTCTGAGGTTACTCCAAAAGCGCACTTGGTTTGGTTCAGCTTCATCTTATATTTTCGAAGGGTGCTGAAGGTCTCCTCAAGGTCGGTGACGTGGTTCATTAAGGATTTGCTTTTTACAAGCATATCGTCCATGTAGACCTCCATGTTGCAGTCGATCTGCTCTTTGAAGATCTTGTTCACCAGCCGTTGATAGGTCACCCCTACATTTTTTAGGCCAAAAGGCATGACCTTGTAACAGTAAAGACCACGGTCAGTGATAAAAGCAGTCTTTTCTTCATCCTCTGATGACATCCTGATTTGATTGTAGCTAGAGAATGCATCCATGAAAGTGAGAAGCTCGTGGCCCGATGTTGCATCCACTAATTGGTCAATTCTGGATAGAGAGTAACTATCCTTCGGACAGGCTTTGTTCAGCTTTTTGAAGTCTATACACATCCTCCATTTGCCGTTCGCCTTCTTGACGAGAACCACGTTGGAGACCCAGTTCGGATAGTTGACTTCTCTGATGAACCCGGCTTTCAGGAGTTTATCAACTTCCTCAGCTATTGCCTTCTACCTTTCCGATGCATGACCTCGGATTTTTTTCTTCATCGACTGATGTTTGGGATCAACAGCTAGACGGTGTTCCATGACTTCCACATCAATCCCCGGCATGTCCATCGAAACCCAAGCAAAAACATCCGCATTCTTTTGTAGAAAATTGATGAGCTGTGTCCATACCTCTTCTCCCAGGCTGGAGCCGATCTTCACCACGTGCTCTTTATTCCCATCGTTCAAAGGAATTGAGACAAGATCTTCAATTGGCTCACCCCGTTCTTCAGCAAGATCGTCGTGGGTGTCTAATCCATCAACCAGACAGGGGTCAGACTGACCATTTTTTTGTAAGGCTATGTTATAGCAGTGTCTTGCCAGGACTTGATCTCCTCTGACCTCTCCGACCCCTTAGCTTGTAAGAAATTTCAATTTCAAATGGTAGATCGATACCACAACTCGGAGGGCGTTGAGGCCAGGTCGGTCGAGTATTGCATGTAGGCAGACGGCGCCCTTACTACCAAGAAATCCACTTGCGCTCTAGATTGTTTCGGGCACCGACCTGCAACTACGGTCAAAGTTATTACTCCTTTCACTGGCACAGCATCGCCAGTGAACCCTACCAATGGGGAGCTTATCGGTCCTAATCGATCATCCGGAATAGATATTTTTGAGAATGCATCATAAAATAAAATATCGATCGAGCTTCCACTATCAACAAGAATGCGACGTACATCATAGTCAGCAATATTTAAAGAAACTACAACCGCATCATTATGGGAGAATTGAATCTCCTGAACATCTTCTTCAGTAAAAGTTATAGATTCTTCAGTCCTCTGTCGCTTGGACGGTCTGACCGATCCACTGGCTGCTCCCTACCGGGGTCCTCCAGAGATGGTGTTGATGATCCTGATTGGAGGCCGATCTTCATGCTGTTCTTCCCTCCTTGGCGGCTCTGGTTGTGGTAGGGCCCTCGACCGATCTTTCCTACCTTTAGGCCGGTGTCGGAAGAATCTGTTGAGCCGACCTCATCTGATGAGTTTCTCAATCTCATCTCAGAGCTGAATACACTCCTCCGTGTCATGACCGTGGTCACGATGATAGAGGCAGAACTTGTTAGGATTGTACTTCTCGAGGTGTGTGCGCATCTTTTCTGACCTTGGCAGCTGCTCCCTGATCTCCATCAACACTTAAGTTTTTGGAGCATTGAGAGGGGCGTAGCTGTGGAATCTTCCTGAGGGAGAGCTCCGTCGAACTCTGCGGTTCGGACTTCTCTACCTATGAGCTCGGGGGGGAGTTCGGATATGCTTGTATCCGAGGAGAGTTCAAAAATGTGCCCAAGCTTCACTCGGTCCTTTTTCAGTTGCGGGCTTGCTGGAGTCACCCGCCTGCCGCTCCTTCGCGGCCTCCTCATCCTTCAGCTTGAAGGCTTCCTCTGCTCGGGCATATCCTTCGGCCCGAGCCAGCAAATCGATGAAATCCTTGGGATACTTCTTTTCCAGAGAAAATAGAAGGTCATTCTTTTGAAGACCACTCTTCAAGGCGGCCATTGCAACTGATTGGTCCAAGTTTCGGACCTCCAATACGACGGTGTTAAAACGGTTGACATAAGTTCGGATGGATTCTCTTTCCTTCTGCTTGATGTTGTGCTTGATGTTGATGAGAGACTCTGAACCTCTCCGGAGACGTTGGCTGCTGACGAAATATGCCGTAAACTAGTGGCTCATTTGATCAAAGAAGAAGATAGTACCCAACTTCAGTGCCGAATACCAATTTCTCGCTGCTCCCTTCAAGATAGATGGAAAAGCTCGACACAGGATGGCGTCTGACATGCCATGGAGCAACATCATTGTCCGGAAGGCCTCCAGATGATCAACCAGATCCGAGGTCCCGTCGTAGCTCTCAAATTGGGAGAGCTTGAAGTTCGACAGGATCGGTTCCTGCATAATCATTTGAGAAAAAGGAGGGTCAGTACAGATATCCTCACCATAAGCAGGGGGAGCATTGCGGAGCTCTTCGATCCACTGGTTCATCTCTTGGAATCTTTGATCCAGGAGATCCTCTTGATCGTGAATCTTGAGGGTCTTTTGACAGAATGGAGGTAGGAACCCTCCGGAGGTGGAATCATGATCAGATAGAGGGCTCTCCGCCCTCTGCTTCCCTTTTTCAGGGGATATAGGGTGACTGGCCCAAGTGGGCCGCCCGATTGCCAGCTACTGAAACTCTGGCGATGCTCTTTCCAGCCGCACAGATGCCTACGGCTGCTGCTGCTGCTGCATGGCCTGCACCACTTCGGTGAAGCCCCTGACATGCTGAACCAGCAGGTCGAACTGCTCCATGCCGACTGTCGTTGTTAGAGGAAGAGGAGCTTGGAAAACTGAAAACGAGATCGGAACTGGTGGATCTTGCTGAGATCTAGCCATGGAGGCTATAGATCGCCTGGTGGATGTCTTTCGGGGAGGCATCAGGTTGGGATCTGACCGAAGAAGAAGAAGAAGATATCGAAGAAGATGACCGGAGACAGTCTTGTTGAGTACTCCTTTAAGAACAAGGGTCCTACGAAGATACAGCCCTTCCTCTAACGCCAATTCTGTTGGTGCAGAATTTCACCGAGGTCGGAAAAGCTGAAGTCGAGAGGATCACGTCTGCCGTCGGGACCTGCAAAGAAAGTTTAAATCAGAGTTGGGGGTGCTCCGGCAAGATCCTCTGATGCTCAAGTCAGTACTCTGCTTCAACAAAAATGGAGCACTCGAATAGGATTTTAGCAGAGTTTAGAGATAGTGTTTAGAGCCTAGAGGAGAACGTATCCAGGGGATCTCTTTTATAGACGAGAGTGTGTAACCGATTGACAGCGATATCCATAACTACCTGGTAGTGGGCCGTTCGGGGCCACGTAGAATTTGTTACGAAAAGTGGTGTGGTATTTATTATCGCGACTTGCCAGAGAGTGGTGGGGCCACGTGGAGTTTGTTACAAAGAGTGGAGTGGTGTCCGTTGTCGCGACTTGCCAGGGAGTTCGGGCCAGACAGCTGAAACTCAGTTGGGACGTCTGGTAGAGCGGAATAGCTCTCTGTCTCAGCAATCTAAGAGAAGCCCGGATGTTTTTGAGGTTGCTGACGGATTAACTGTTGTCGGATGCCTTAGGCGTTGATGCTGCAGACGGAAGTCATCTACTGTAGAAGTCCGGACGGAAACTTTCTGTTGGAGTAATCCGGCTGAAGTCCGATTGCTAGAGAAGTCCATCTGGAATTTGTCTGATGTAGAAGCTCGTCTGAAGACTGTCCGCTGGAGAGGTCTGATTGCATAAGGAATCTGACAGAAGGTCGACCGATAGCAGAATTCGGAAGGTATTATAGAAGGTTGACCAATAGAAGAGTCTGGAAGGCGTTGTGGAAGTTCGTCCGCTGGAAGAGTTTGATTGGCACTGTGGAAGGTCGACCGCTGGAGGGATCTGGATGGTACTGTGGAAGCTCGGATGGTTGGAGGAGTTCAGAAAGACGTCGCACAAGGTCGGAAGCTGGAAGAGTCCTGAGAGGGTTGGCCTCTTATGAACTTTGGCTGGGGTTATTTTATACCCAACACCAGCATAGAAGTTCGGATGGAGTCTGATTCTTGTAGGAGTCCGGAAGGAGGCCGCTTACTATAGAAGCTCGGATGGAGACCAGTTGCCGTGGAAGCCCGGATGAAGTCCGCTTGCAATAGAAGTTCGGATAAAATTCGCTTACTGTAGAAGCTCGGATGAAATTCAGAAGGTGGTCGACCACTGTAGAAACTAGGATGGAGTCTGGTTACTATAGAAGTTCTGCTATTGGAGAAGTTCGGACATTGACGAAGTCCAGAAGAAGCTCGGAGTAAAGTCGATCGTGACAGGAGGAAGTCTAGAAGAGATTCGAAGAGTAATCAATCACTGTAGAAAATCGACTGATAGTGAAGCCCAGAGAGCATTTGGAGCAGTCCAATAGATGACTGAAGGAGCTCATTATCAGAGAAGTTCGAAGGGTACGATAGGAGTTCGTCCGTTGGAGAAGTTCGAAGGGTACGGTAGGAGTTCGTCCATTGAAAAAGTCTGAAGGGTACGATAGGAGTTCGTCCATTGGAGGAATCTGGTGGACATTGTGGAAGATCGACCCCTGGAGGGGTCTGGATGGTACTGTGGAAGCTCGGACGGTCGGGGGAGTTCAGAAAGATGCCGCACAAGGTCAAAAGCTGGAAGAGTCCTGGGAGGATTGGCCTCTTATGAACTTCGGCTGGGGTTATTTTATACCCAACACTATAGATTCTCAGGAACCCGTAGTCTATGAGCCAGTAGTTGATGTTCCTCTGCCACTTCATAGATCTAGCAGGATCTTCCGACCTCCTGAAAGGTACATGGGTATGTTTACAGAAGAAGTAAAAAAAATATTCCTTATGGGAGATAGGAGTTATGGTGATGATCCCAATATCTTTGACAAGATGATGTCTGACATCGATTTCGAAAAATAGTTAGATGCTATGAAGTCAGAAATGGACTCGATGCACTCGAACCAAGTCTGGACTTTAGTGGATCTATCTGAAAGTATTGTATCTATTAGATGTAAATAGATCTACAAAAAGAAGATAAGTGCTGATGGTAAGGTAGAGACATATAAAACTAGGCTTATGGCTAAAGGTTATAGTCAGTGCGAGGGCATTGACTATCAAGAAACTTTTTCATCCGTAGTCATACTGAAATCCATCCATACTTTGCTTGTTGTTGTAGCTTACTATGATTATGAAATCTGACAGATGGATGTGAATACTGTCTTCTTGAATAGATATCTTGAGGAAGATATCTATATGGAGCAGCCTATGGGTTTCACATCTGGTGATGGTGATCATAGAGTCTGCAAGCTGTAAAGGTCTATATACGGATTAAAGCAGGCTTCTCAGAGTTGAAACCGTCATTTTGATGAGGTAATCAAATCATTTGATTTCATCAAAAATGAAGAGGAACCTTGTATATATAAGAGAGTCAGTGGGAGTGCAATCACCTTTCTCGTATTTTACGTGGATGATATTCTCCTCATTGGGAATGATATTTCCATGCTGACCATGGTCAAAAGATGGTTGTCCAAAGAATTTTCTGTGAAAGATCTAGGAGAAGCATCCTATATTCTCGAAATAAATGTCTATAGGGATAGATCTAAGTGTATGCTTGGCCTGTCACAAAAGCTGTACATAAAGAAGATGCTGAAGAGGTTCAGCATGAAAAACTCCAAGAGAGATCTTTTAGCTCTTAGGCATGGTATTCGTTTCTCCAAGACGATGTGTCCGACCACATCTGAGGAGATTCAATGCATGAGTAGGATTCCTTATGCTTCGACAATAGGAAGCCTTATGTATGTCATGCTATGTACTCGATCTGATATTACCTTTGCTATGACTGTCACGATTTGGTATCAGTCGAATCCAAATAAGGAGCACTGGATAGCTGTGAAGAACAACCTTAAGTACTTGAGAAGGACTAAGGATTTGTTCTTGATCTTTGAAGGTGATTCTGACTTGCAAATTGAGGGGTATACTGACTCAAACTTCATATCTAATCCTGATGATAGAAAATCTATATCAGGATATATGTTCGTTTGCAATGGTGGTGCAGTCAGCTGAAAAAGTTCTAAGCAATCCATCATAGCAGATTCGACCACGGAGGCTAAGTATATCTCTGCTTCGGATACTGCGAAGGAAGGCTTCTGGTTCAAAAAGTTCATTGCAAAACTTGAGGTTATGACATCAATGCTATACCACTGTACTGCGACAACAATGGAGCCATAACACTTGCTAAGGAGCCAAGGTCTCATCAAAAATCAAAGCTTATCGAGCGGCGTTATCATATCATACATGACTACCTCGAAAAGAAATATGTCGAGGTACGAAAAATAGACTCTGTAGATAACGTGGCAGACCCACTGATTAAGCAGTTGAGCCAACTAAAAATGATTATTGCTGAGGGACTTCATATCTTTCAACCAGAGGAAGTCTTCATGGTCGACAACATCGACTCAGCTGTGATCGTTCAGGCTCACCCTGGGTTCACCCCAAGAAGAAGAAAAATCCCAACCCGAGGAGGAAGAAACAAAAAAAAATTGATTCTTCCATCTAATGGTTGAAAGAAGAAAGGTCAGCTATCAACTGCAGACCTTATCTTGGACTAAAGAACCACCAACCCTTGGCGTTAGGATGGGGACGAATTGTGAAAAAAGCCCAAAAGAGAAATGGTCTGGGATTGGTCTGGATCATGTGGCATAACAAAGCAAAGCTAATGATTAGCCGAATGAAATTCGATACAAGTTGGACAGGACAGATTTGATAGTAATCAAAAAGACTCTGAACAAACTCTAAAATCAAAAAAATAAGATCAGCTCTAAGATTCTCTACATAAACCACAACTTGATCAGGAGGAGGAAAGTTCATCCAACCATCCGAACTAGGGGCATAGAGCCGGAACTGCTCCGGGACATAATATCATGCCCGTAGCTGTCGGACTTCGGATTTGATCATAGAAGAAGCTTCTGTGGCTGGATCCAAAAGGGCATCATTAGCCAGACCAATCGATCGATCATCCCGAGAAGGCACAGGGTTGGAAACTCTATCTATAGGTCCATCTTTCCTAACCTTAGTCTTGTCTTTCTTACTGCTACTGACCATATTCATGGCAATAAAACTCAACAAAGAAGGAGGTAATGACAAAGAAATGACAAAGGAAGAAAAGAAGAAGCCCAACCTGAGAGCAAAAGCTTGATAACATGAGGAAGAAGATGATGATGATCCTAAGCACCTAGAACTCTCGGCACCCACAGGAATTCCCTTAATTGTAGGAGGATTACTAACAAATTACAGTAGGAGACCCAAATGAAGGAAAGCGACCTTATATATATATAATCCATCGATGGCCAAGATAAGTTTGTTTAAATCCAGACGTTCCCAGATCCCAACACATGGTAACATCCGAACTGATTATTGTTCAGACCTCTCGACGCACCTACCATCAGATTGAGATACATGGGCACAATCCACATGAATTAGCAGGAGCCAACTATTAGATGTATGTTCTAGAAGTTAATATGGCTGATACATTGTAATAAAGCTAGGGCACAATTTTGTACTTAATATATTGATTTGATCAATAAAAGGATAAGTTTTAATTTTCATTCAAATGTGATGTATCCTTCAATCATCCATAGAATTAATATTTCGATACATATTCTCAAAGTATTAAGAATTAGAGACATGTATTTAATTCCTAAATGCTTCCAATCATAGTATCATCATGAGGACGGTGATCGATCTGAATAGACCGATGTACAAATCACTTCCTTCAAGGTAGATGAGTCTCTGATTTACAATGTAGAGACATTGAGCGATGAGTGCGGATAATTGTTAGAGAATAATTAGTACTAAGCGTGACCATATGAGAGATTACTTGAATTTCTACTCGATCGTCAGTGATTATCTCGATGCTATAGTTGTGTGTATGATCTTTTGACCTATGATGGTACGACTGTTCATAATAAGATTGCTAAAATTTGACTGACACATAAATATGATCTCAAAGAACCCTTGTAGTGGATGTTGGCGACAGTTGATCTACTGTAGGAGCAGGGTGTGCATCAAAATAAAATCTGTCGACTTTGATAGAAAGGAGTAGTCCTATGAGATTTGAGAGGCTAAGTCTGAAAGTCTGTGGTCACAGTAGTGTGATTGATGAAAAAGAGTTTCCATAAAGATCACAACTGGACTTGAGCTGATCGAATCTATCATATGATTGATGATGAGGTTTGATGATTTATCCATAACCTACCATTTAGTCCGGACTCACGATAGAGGAACTGAATAACACGTGAACTACACCTTGAGTTCTTTTCGGCTCTACTGGATTACCACTATATACTGCTAGGTGTCACTGATGGATTGTGAGAGCTCACTAGGATTGTTCAGGATCGATAATCCTTGATGAGTTAGAGTAGAATTATTCTGACCCATTGAAAAGAGTTTCAATAATACAATAATAGAGATCATTATATATCTCACTATCAGATAGAATTAAACCTATGAAGTCACATAACAAAAAGATTAGACTTGGAATAAATAATTGAGCTTATAAAGTCTCAATTGGGTTTAGAGAAATCCTATTGGGTTTAGGATAACCATGCTAGCACATGATTGGATTCAATTTTCTCTTTATATTTAAATTTTTTATTTGATAAGATTAATTTAAATTTAATTATCTGCTAATAACCTAAATGAATTAGATTTATTGGGCTCCAATTATTAGGTGCCTAAGATTTTGGATAAATTGAATTAAGGATCCAAGCCCTTAATTAATTTCTTTGATAGTTTTCATTGGGTGCCACTTGATTTGATCAAGTTGGACGTGTCCACCTATTAGAGAGCTTATGGAACCATTATAGGGCATCCTATGGGTGCAAAGTGTGATATATTTTTGTAGGTGCAAAGACTCCAATAGTTGGTGCCTAATGGATTTCCTAAAGGGAGTCAAATAACTAAAGGAATAAGGATTCCTAATGCAAGTAGGAGTTGTATTGAGTGGTTGCTTGATTTTGAATAGGATTCAAATCTTATGCCTATTTAAAGAAACCTTCTCTAAGGTCTCTAAGCACTGGAACCAGCAGCTCCATGCCCCCTGTGAAGAGACCCACACCCCTCTCTTCTCTTCTCCCTCTCTTTCCTCTTGGAGGTCCAACACCCACACCTTGGGCATCCTTCATCTTTTATGCCCAAAGGGGTTTGGGCATTCCTCTTGTTTGCTAGTTTCTAGTCTCTGATTGCTACATAATCTAGAAAAAAAAAAAGAGAAGAAAAAGAGCAAAGAAATGATCAAAGAGTTGATCGTGATCCAGACTTCGTTCAGATTCGCTGGCTGATTTTTGTTAGAGAGAAAAATCAGTATTAAAGAGGACTATTCTAGACTAATCCTGAGTGGATATCCGTAGAGGTTGGGTACTTGTATGGCTAAGAGAAAGCCTCTTCTCTTTGAGATCCAAATTTGAAGAAAGAAATTACGAAATATGTATGTGATTCGATCATGTATTTAATTTTAGCATATGAAGTAGATTTTAGTGCTTTATGTTTTATACATACATGATGTAGATTAAAAGATATTTTAATTTTTTATTCTACTATGATATTTACAAAAAAAAAAATTTAAAACATACATACATGCCCCTTCATTGAAATTTCAATAGTGGTATCAGAGTCACAGGTTTCATATGCATGAAATTGACATATATTTTGAAAAGAGTTTCAAAATCTAATTTTTTTTCTTGATACATGAGATATATAGATGATTATTTTGAAACTAAAATTAATTTTAGATTTAATTTTAAAATATATAATTGATATGTAAAAATATGCATAGATCTGAATTTTATTCTAGAATGATTTCTACTTCATAATTATGTGATATGTAGATGCATGCATAAACTTGAAATTTTATTTGACCTAATTCATGATTCATTTATGAGATATATGATTGCATATTTAGGTTAAAAAATTATTTTCAATATAATTTATGATTTGTATATGAGATATATGATATCATGTTATGATCTGAATTTTAGTTTAGATCTAAATTTTACATACATATATGAGATATATGTTTGTATGTTAAATCTAAAAATTGGTTTCATTATTTAAAACTTATCTTTCATTTAAAAAATTTAGATCTAAAATTTAGTTTTAAAATCTAAAATTTATGTTTATGCATGAGAGTTTTGATTATAGAAAAATTAAAAATTAAGTCATGTAATTAGATTGGATCTAAGATTTTTGATTTGAATATTATAGATTTAATTTGATTAAATAATTAATCAAATTAAATCAAGTATTGATTAGAATTGGATCAATTAAGTTACATGATCATACAATTATTATTGATCAAATCGATTGAATCCCATATGTAGAATTGATTAACCTAAGGAGCTTGTTCGGCTCGATGGCTTGAGCCTGATTTGCTTGAGCTAACTTATTTGGACTAATTGATCTATTGGTGTCTAAAATAAATAATTGAAAGGTGGTTATTTAATTGGTTTTGTTGACTGATTTGACCAATTTATTGATGTCTAAGGAAAGCAACAGGAGGACCCCCACCGATCTCTACTTACCTAGCTAATTTGGAAGATGGAGTCTTGAATAAGGTTGCTTGGCATTTTATTTTAGCCCATGCCAATTAGATTGGTCATATGATGACTGATTAGATGAGACCTAAACCTAAACCTCCCTACAAATATTAAGTCCATAAGTCTTCCATCGTTGTTCTCGACTGGTCACAGTGGTTCAGTTGTATCGAGAACACATAATCATTCTATTAGCAAAGAGTTGCTCCAAGGTAAGGATAGGATTGGGCCCAATAACTATTAGGCGAGGAACCCAATGACGGCCTTGCACCTACCTGTGAATGGTGGGTCGGGCTTAACTAAGGAGTGTGGTCAATAAATGTTAGATGAGCCCACATGACTTAGAGATCAAGTCGCTGCAACATGCTTAGAGAAGTATCTGGACAAAGAGTTATCTACACATCAGTGTGCATGTTATCAATAACTGTTAGGTGAGGTACACAGCATCGGTGGGACTGCAACATCCACTAGAAATCTATTTATCGCGTTAGGATTTTCGTTTCCCATCCGAAAAGTGGAGGAATCCAAAAAATTAGTGAGAGTTATTGTTTGCATCTTAAAATCTCTAGAAGCAAATATAATTTTAAAAGTATAAAAATCTAACTTGAATCTCCACTCTCATAGTTAAACAATGTCAGCCTCGAACTTTCTAGCCTGCATCCTTGAATCCAATCGTTTAACCAGTACAAACTATAAAAACTGGTTAAGAAACCTCAGGATTGTCCTAACTTCTAAAAAACTAGATCATGTACTCGATCAAGAACCCTTAGTGTTACCAAACTGTCCTACTGTTGAGCAAAGAGCTGTTTATAAAAAGTGGATGGATGAAGACAGTCGGGTCAAGTGCTATGTGCTGGCATCCATGTTAAATGAGTTGCAGAGCCTGCATGAGCATATGCCCACTGCCAGAGCTATGATCACTCACCTACAAGAATTGTATGGTGAGTAGAGCCATACAGCGCACTTCGAAGTATCCAAGAGACTCTTCAATTTGAAGATGCATGAAGGGCAGTCAGTCTATAAGTATTGTATGATAGTGATCAAGGACATTGAGAAGTTTGGAAAGCTCGAACTTATCATGTAAAAGAAATTACATATAGATTTGATCCTTCAATCCCTTACGAGTTCATATAGCTAATTTATTGTAAATTTTCATGTGAACAAACTTGATTGCACTATATCTGAATTGGTCAACATGTTGGTCACTATAGAAGAAATCTTGAAGAGTTCAAAGGGCACTGTTCTCGCTGTGAAGTGGACTTCTACCAAAAGAAAGTCTAGTTGAAAGAAGAAGATAAAATTCGCTAAGAAGTAGAAGAAAGAGAACAAGTCAAAGAAGGACGTTCCAAAGAAAGATGAAGCAAAGGAAAAGTGTTTCCACTGTGATGCTAAAGGCCACTGGAGGAGAACTGTCCACTCTACCTAAAAAGTTTAAAAATCAAGAAGGATAATAAACCTTCAGAAGGTATACTCGTAATTGAATCTAACCTTACAATTTTTTCTACTTCTAGTTGGGTATTAGACTTTGGTTCGAGTGCTTATATATGTACCTCAATACAGGATCTAATAGAAAGTAGGAGGTTGAGGAAAGGTAACATGATCCTTCAGGTCAGCAATAGAGCAAAAGTTGCTATAAAAACTGTTGGCACTTATCCTCTTTGATTACCATCAAGATTTAGATTAGATTTAAAAGACTATTATTTTGTTCCTATAGCTAGTGGAAATTTGATTTCCGTGTATGTGCTAGTACATGATGGTTTTGAATTTAATTTCAATAAAGATTTTTATTCTATTTATTTATGAAATAAATTGATTGCACGAGATTTTTTAATTGACAGTCTATATCACTTGTATGTTGATGCGAATGTAAGTTTGAATGAGCAAATAGTGAGTGCCATAGGTCAAAAGAGATCTAGAGATAAAATTAACCAGAAGTACTTGTAGCATCATAGACTAGGCCATATTGGAGAAGACAGGATAAATAAACTGAAAAAAGATGGGATCCTTGGCTCTCTTCATCTAGAGTCGTATCCAACTTACGAATCTTGTCTTCGAAAAAAAATGACCAAGTTATCCTTTCTAGGGCATAGAGAAAGGGCCACTGAGTTACTTGTCCTGGTACACACCGATGTGTGTGGGCCATTTGATGTGCATGCCAGGGATAGTTATAGCTATTTCATTACCTTTATCGATGATCTGTCTAGGTCTGGATATATGTATCTAATGAAATATAAATCTAAAGTTTTTAAAAAGTTTAAGAAATTCAGATATGAAGTAGAAAAATAAACAAACAAGTCCATTAAGATTCTTTGATCTGATCGAGGAGGAGAATATCTTAGTCGAAAATTTTTGAGATACCTCAAAGACAATGGTATAGTCTCTCAATGGACTCCTTCTGGAACACCTCAGCTCAATGGGGTATCTAAAAGGAGGAATAGGACCTTATTAGATATGGTTAGGTCCATGATGAGCTTCACTAATCTACCCTTATATCTTTGGGGATATGCCTTATTAACTGTTATTCACCTATTGAATAGAGTTCCATCAAAATCTTTTCTACCACACCTTATGAGATATGGTATAGTAAAAAGCCAAGTCTAGTTATCTTAAGACTTGAGAATGTCCTGCCTATGTCAAGAGACAGATGGTTAATAAATTAGAGGATAGATCTATAATGGCTCATTTTATAGGGTATCTAAAAGAATCAATGAGATACTACTACTTTTCATAAGATCACAATGTGATTGTGAGTTAGAATACTATATTTCTGAAAAAATAGTTTATCCAGAATGATGGCAATGGGAGGTTAGTTGAGCTCGAAGAGAAGGTCTCTGAAGAGCAAAGAGATATAGATCATCAGAAACTCATTATTCATGAGCCAGTAATTGACATTCCTCCACCACCTTATAGATCTAGTAGGATCTCCTGACCTCTTGAAAGGTACATGAGTATGCTTATGGAGGAAGTAAAGAAAATATTTCTTATGGGAGATAAGGATCATGGTGATGATCCTAATACTTTTGACGAGGTGATGTCTAACATTGATTTTGAGAAATGATTAGTTACAATGAAATCAAAAATTGACTCGATGCATTCGAACCAAGTATGGACCTTAGTGGATCCATCTGAGGGTATAGTACCCATTTGAAAGGTTTTGTGACAATGGCGAAAGCACGAATTTCAAAATAATTATAATGAAATCATAAAAATCAAAACCTAACTCCAAGAACACCTTATCAGAAATTAAATCATATAGTATGCATTAATATCAAAATAAAAGATATGGAAACATACCTCTTATCGCTAGACCCTAATTTGTGCTTAGTTACCGGCAGTAATCTATCTGGGTTTCCACCAGGTGCCCACGTGTTCACCCTCCAACGTTGATCCACACGGAAACTTGACCAATCCACTAGCACTTATTTAAAAATACTCTGCAATTAAATTCTGATTTATCAGAATTTAAATACAATTTGGGCAGAACCTCCTTTCTTGGCTTTGCTGTCACACTGTTGGAACTTTTCTTGCCTTCCTTTCTTGCTCCTTGTCTCCTTAATTTTTATTCCAATTCTCTAAGCCTTTTGGAAGATTTCTTATCCTTTATTAGGACCTTATCTAAGCTAGAGAGAAAGAATAAAGAAAATTGGACAAGCAGAGCCTCTTGTAAGAAAAAAAGAAGATTTCTGAATACGCACAGACTCCTCGGCGTGCACCCCTATTTATATTGCACGTAAAGGTGCAAACCAAAATATCTCACGCCCTCTGACAATTTATCTCACACCTCCTTTCTATTTCTCACGCCCCATAAATTAAGAAATGCCATGTGTACATCAAAATTGGGTTGAAGAGGCACCTTATTTCAGAAGGACTCTTCGATCTTAACTTACGGTGTTCAGATGAGAAGTCACAAAGCTTCTCTTATTGGCACCATCAACCCATGCCTTTGGATCTGGAAGGAAGCCCATCCAATGGCCAAGATAGAGGGCGCCAACTTGAAGAATAGCGCAAGAGATTAAGGGGCGTGGATAAGTTAAAACTTATCTCCCCATTTGAAATTTCCAAGCGGCGCTTCCAAGGGGTGGCGCATTGATTTAATCCTTATCCCTTCTTCTAATTTTTCTATGATGTCTTTAATACTCAGAAGGACTCTTAGGCACCTCCTAAGATATCTGAAAATCATTTGTAGAATAAAAGTCTCGAAGAAAAAATAGGAAAGATCAAGATAAGGTGCACCATCTCTCATCCATGCGCCATGTGACACATGTGCATGGATTTAAATTCTTACCACTTCTCCTAATTTTTTTTCTATAAAGAGTTTAATACTCAGAAGGACTCTTAGGCGCCTCCTAAGACATCTAAAAATCATTCGTAGAATAAAAGTCACGGAGAAAAAATAGGAAAGACCTTATCTAAAGGTGGCGCCAACTCCATCCATGCGCCATGTGGCTCATGCGCATGGATTCAAATCCACACGCCAAGAGAGAGACTCTTAGGCATGTGGTTCCCTGGTTTTTGACACCCAACAGCAAGCCCAATTAAAACACTTCGAACTCACTTCAAGACCAAATCCAATTTGGCTTAAATTAGTTCTAAATTAGCCCAAATCGAAACCCCATTCTAATTCGATTCGAATCTAAATGCTAGGGTTTGCAACATGTGCTAGCATGTTCAACTTACAAACATGGTTTAATCAAATTAAACCCATGATCAATTCCCTTTGTGTGTGACCCATTGGGTTCCACATCTAGCCAGCAGTAAGTCCAGATGTAATTTAGTCTAATTTGGTTAGAACACAACCCAGCCGATTTAGGTCAAATCAAGCTGAACTATTTTGATCAATTAGAACATCTTTTAATTAATGATCGAATTAAACTCTTTAATTTGATCAAACTCACAAGACATGATTGACGTCTAGCAACGTATCATGTCTACCTGGAAGATATGAAATTTTGATGAAAATACCAAAAATACCCTTCAGTGGAAAATTACCGTGCAACTTGATCTTACGATCATCCTGCATCCCGAATATAAGTTTGGGTATGAAAAAATGTCAAACCCAATTTTATATTCACATTTCTCTCGATCAAATAATAATGCTTCAATTTATGAAACATTAGAAATCATTTTTAATTTTTCATAATGCTCTGATCAAAGTCTTCATGAATCATTATTTGATTGAAGCAGATAGGATGCGATCTCCTCTTATTAAGAGTGATCATTTTCATATTGACCTACTCACAACCTTCATAAGTAATCCATCATATCTACAACACCCCGTACATGATTAAATCACGAATGAGTATGATCCAAAATATGGATTCATGCTTATAAGGTTCTATGGCAGTCTCAGGTCAAAAGATTTACATGCACAATTCTCACTATGAGAAAAATCTATTGACATGTAGATAAGACTCCATCAGATGTTCTTTAATTGGATCAATTCAGTGAATTCATTCTCTAATGAAAACTTACATCCTTATATTAGTGTCATACATAAGTAATTGTGAGATCAATTACCCTCTTAACTGAGCATGCACAGGATATACTAGTCTTACCAGAAATATTGATCCCCTACTCAATGTTCCATCGACTAAGAATATTTAAAATTAGGGTTTTAAGATTTTAGGTTTCACTGGTATGATCGTATCATAATCCTAAAACCATAGTCCTAATTTATGGGGTTCATCATAATAAAAAATAAGATGCAGCATATGATGAACTAAATGCCTTTATTTATTTAAAACAACAGTACATGAGTTGTCAGGAGACAAAAAGAATATCCTTCAATTTATACATTTGGATTGGCTTATAGGGCATATTCCTTTCAATCTTCCACTTGCACTAAAGCCAATCTCCCTTATATTTCAACCTCATACTATCGAGGTGGCGATCGAACTGCTGCTGTGGTAAAGCTTTAGTGAACGGATCCACTATGTTGTTCTTTATGTCTACTCGTTCAATAATGACATCTTGTCTTTCAATTATTTCACGAACGAGATGGAAGCGTCTCAAAATGTGCTTGGATTTATGGTGAGACCTGGGTTCCTTTGCCTGAGCAACTACTCCAGTATTATCACAATAAAGTGGTACTGGGTTCTCAATCTCAGGAACAACGCCCAATTCAGTGATGAACTTCTTCATCCAGCAGCTTTTTTGGCGGCTTCACTTGCAGCTATGTATTCTGCCTCTGTGGTTGAGTCAGCTACTGTTTGCTGCTTAGAACTCTTCCAACTCACTGCTCCACCATTCAAAGTAAAGACATATCCTGAAATGGATTTGCTATCATCTGGGTCTGATTGAAAACTAGAATCAGAATATCCTTCTAGTTTAAGATCAGATCCACCATATATAAAAAAAATATCTTTAGTCCTTCTTAAGTACTTAAGAATATTTTTCATAGCCTTTCAATGATCCTCTCCTGGATCAGCCTGAAATCTACTGGCTATGCCTAAGGCATAAGCTACATCAGGCCTGGTACATAACATAGCATACATTATTGATCCTACAGCCGAAGCATAAGGAATAGAACTCATTCTATTTTTCTCTTTAGTTGTCTTAGGAGACATCTTCTTAGAGAGATGTATGTCTTGACT
The DNA here is from genome assembly GCF_000442705.2 of Elaeis guineensis. Classification (NCBI taxonomy): domain Eukaryota; kingdom Viridiplantae; phylum Streptophyta; class Magnoliopsida; order Arecales; family Arecaceae; genus Elaeis; species Elaeis guineensis. The sequence continues at coordinate 7,771,916 of NC_026006.2, forward strand.
CATAGGTAAATAACTTCTTTTACTCTCATTCATACTGAATCTTTTCAATATTAAGTCAATATACCTAGACTGGGATAAACTTAGCATTCTTTTAGATCTATCTCTATAGATCTTTATACTAAGTATATAGGATGCTTCCCCCAAGTCTTTCATGGAAAACTTACTTGATAGCCATAATTTGACTGTTTGTAACATTGGGATATCATTCCCAATAAGGAGTATGTCATCTACATACAGAACCAAGAAAACTAAGGTACTCCCACTAGTCTTCTTATACACACAAGGTTCATCCACATTCTTGATGAAACCAAACTCTTTGACTATTACATCAAAGCGAATGTTCCAACTCCTTGAGACTTGCTTTAATCCATAAATGGATTTCTTAAGCCTGCATACTAGATTTGGTCTGTCATTTGAGACAAAACCCTCTGGCTGTGACATGTAGACCTCTTCTTCTAGAAAATCATTCAAGAAGACGGTCTTCACATCTATTTGCCATATTTCATAATCATAGTATGCTGCTATTGCAAGCATTATCCAAATAGATTTGAGTATGGCAACAGGTGAAAAAGTTTCATCATAATCAATACCCTGTTTTTGCCTGAAACCTTTAGCTACCAATCTAGCTTTATAGGTTTCTATTTGACCATCTGCTCTAATCTTTTTCTTATAGACCCATTTGCACCCAATAGGGTTTACTCCTTCTGGTGCATCAACCAAAGTCCATACTTTGTTGGTGTACTTGGAGTCCATCTTGGATTTCATGGCATCCTGCCATTTGTCTGAGTCCTTACTCATGACAGCTTCCGTATAGGTCAAAGGTTCGTCATTCTCAATGACTTGGGCTTCATTATTCTCAATAATGAACCCATATCTTATAGGTACATGTCGTACCCTATCTGACCTACGGATAGGAGTTATGTGTTCTGGTTCTTCCTTATTTATGTGAATATTTGGTTGAAAAATATCTATTTATTTTTTTTGAACTTCATTAATTTCAATATTTCTCCCACTGCCTCTTTCTAGGATAAATTCTTTTTCCATGAAAGTGGCATGCCTACTTACAAATATCTTTTGTTCAGTAGGGTGGTAGAATAGATATCCTATACTATCCTTAAGATATCCTACAAATAAACATTTATCTGCTCTAGTATCTAGCTTATATCCAAAATTTTTTTTGACATATGCTGAACATCCCCATATCTTAAAATATTTAAGATTGGGCTTCTTACCTCTCCATATTTCATATAGAGTACTAGATACAGATTTAGAAGGTACTCTATTCAAGATAATTATTGTGGTCTCTAAAGCATAACCCCAGAAGGAGGTAGGCAATTCAGTGAAGCACATCAAGGATCGTACCATATCTAATAAGGTACGATTCCTCCTTTCGGCTACACCATTTAATTGTGGCGTATAAGGAGGTGTCCATTCAGAGATAATTCTCTTTGCCTTAAGATGGTCTAAAAATTCATTGGACAAGTATTCTCCTCCTCGATCAGATCGAAGGATTTTTATACTTTTTTCAGTTTATTTTTCGACCATGCTTTGATACTCTTTGAATTTATCAAAGGCTTCGGATTTATGTTTCATAAGATACACATATCCAAACCTAGATAAATCATCTATAAATGTAATAAAATATGAGTATCCACCTCTGGCTTAAGTTGTCATAGGGCCACATACATCTGTATGTACAAGTCCTAACAACTCGTTTGTCCTATCTCCATGTCCACTAAATGAAGTCTTGGTCATTTTACCTATGAGACATGATTTACAAGTTCCTAATGATTCACAATCATAAGAATCAAAGAACTTTTCTTTGTACAACTTGTTAATCCTAGTCTCACTAATATGACCAAGTCAACAATGTCAAAGTAAGGTATTATTTACATTATCTCTCTTACGTTTACTATTTTCATCAACATGAAAAATATTATTATTCAAGCATAGAGTCAACAAACTATTATCAAAAATGCCATGACAAATTATTTCATTAGAAAAATTAATCGAGCAACCATTGCTCGTTACAGATATTTGATATCCTTGTTTTATCAACAAGGGTATAGATACAATATTTCTAATGATCTTAGGCATGTAATAACAATTTGTTAGCTCTAAGATCTTTCCAGAAGGAAACTTCAAGATATATATCCCTACAACTTCTGCTTGGATAGAATCTCCTCCAGCACTATAGAGCTCGAAGTCTCCCTTCCTCAAACTTCTAATTTTTTGCAGCCCCTGCAATGATTTGCAGATATGAAAACCACAGGCAGTATCCAATACCCAAGAGTTTGAAATGGAAGAATTCAATGATAATATTGTATGTATCTCATACATAGCTTTTGGTGCATTATTTGCACCAGTCTTCACTGTTGCAAGATAAGCCTTGCAATTCCTTTTTCAATGATCTGCCTTGCAGCAGTGAAAGCAGGTCGTCTGTCTGGAGGTCTTCTTTCCCTTCTTTCTCTTATTTATACCACCTTTAGGGTTCAGCCTCTTTTTAGAACTCTTTTTACCTGCCTTCTTCTTGGAGATCCCATCCACAAGAAGAAGAGGAGTCTTATCCTTTTTGATATGGCTCTCTGCTGTCTTGAGCATATTTAACAGCTCAGGCAAGGAAGAATTCAGTTTGTTCATATGATAGTTCACGACAAATTGAGAAAATGATTCTGGGAGTGATTGCAGGATTAGATCCTGACTCAACTCCCCATCCATTACAAAACCTAATTGACTTAATCGAGTGATCAGATCAATAACCATCAAAACATGGTTTTGTACGGATGACCCCTTTGTCATTCTGGTACGAAATAACTGCTTAGATATCTCATATCTAACAGTCCTACTCTGTTCTCCATAAAGCACTTTTAAATTGAGCAATATGGAATGAGTGTCCATGCTATCATGCTGCCTCTGTAACTCATTTGTCATAGAGGCAAATATGATACACTTGACAGTTAAAGAATCATTTTGCCACATCCTATATGTGATTTTTTTCTTCCTCTGTGGCATCCTCCCCAACTGGCTCAATATCAGGGGTATCGAGGATGTAAGAAAGCTTCTCTTGACTAAGTACTATTTTAAGATTTCTCAATCAGTCCACATAGTTGGTACCAGTCAATTTATTTGTATCCAAAATGGAGTGAAGTGAAAGTGAAGAAGCCATTAATCTACATAATAAAGAACATTACATAAGTGAACAACTCAAGATGATATACACAATTAAATTAAGACTTTAATTTTATTGTGTCTCCCACTATTTTTATCAGACATCATAACCCTCTAGTATGATGTTCGAGAAAATCTTGATTGATTTTCTTAATGGGATCGAGATCCTAATTCCTTATAAAAGATCTTGTGGTTGCACAACAAACTTTTTATAAGTTTAAAGGTAGGAAACTCTTTCCAATTGCATCTCATGCAATTCTCAATAAAAATCCTGGCCTTTAAAACATTAATAGCCTTATGTTTACACAACAGACCATAATGTTTTAGTTAAGTAGGACTCTTCATTTTAATACAGTCAAAATAGAATATAAATGCTTTTGTGGTTACACAACAAAGCATTATACTCAAAAATTACTGTAAGCATCTCGATGCGCCAAAACAATATTATGTCAGTTTCCATAATTGGTCTTGTGGTTACACAACAAACCTAATATGGTTCGTGA